>NC_064817.1:95657076-95698765 GCF_023721935.1 Panthera uncia
CTCTCTCTCCCCCCCCCCCCTCTCTCAGTCAAATAAATAAATAAACATTAAGGGGCACCTGGGTGGCTCAGTCTGTTAAGCGTCAGACTTCAGCTCTGGTCATGATCTCATGGTTCCTGAGTTCAAGCTCTGCGTTGGGCTGTCTGCTGACAGCTTTCTTTGGATTCTGTGTCTCCCTCTCCCTTCGCCTCTCCCCCACTCATGTTCTGTCTGTCTGTCTGTCTCTCTCTCAAAAATAAATAAACATTAAATAAATAAACAAACGTTAAAAAAAATTTAAAACCTTTCCATTCCTTCCCATTACCCTTAGGATGAAGCTTGAAATCCTAAACATTCTGTGACCGTTAATTTTAGGAGCAAACTAACTGGCCCTGGGGTACTCAGATTAAACATTAGTTTGGATGTGTCTCCGAGGGTGTTTCCAGATTAGACTAGCATCTGAATCACTGGTTTTACTAAAAGAGATTGTTCTCCTCAAAGTGCTTGAGTCTCCTCCAATCCATTTAGGGCCTGACTAGAACAAAAGGCAGAAAAGGAAAATTGGCCCTTTTTTACTTCCTGCTTGCCTGCATCAGGGAAGCAACTCATCTCATGTCTGGTTCTTAGACTGAAATTCAAATCATGTCTTTGTTCTCAGACTCAGAACAGACTGAATTATACCACCAGCTTTCCTAGATATTCAACTTACAGATGGGAGATCATGGGACTTCTCAACCTTTATAATTGCATGAGCCAGTTCCTTACAGTAAGTCTGTCTGTCTCTTTCTCTCTTTCCCTTATCTATATATTCTAATGGTTTTGTTTTTCTGGAAAACTCTGAGCAGTACACATTGCTTACAAATACTTCAACTGTCCAAATGCTGTCTAACTCTCCAGTCTCATTTCTTGTCACAATTACTCTAGAATTATTTTGTATACTACACAGTAAATGTCTTTCTTTTTAACTAAATACATAGTGTTTCCTTTTATTTGTATGCCAAGCTTGCTGATTCTCCTCCTTGTGGGTTATTCATAATCGACCATCTCATAATCTCCATTTTACTGCTCTTTGGGAAATCCTTACCTCATTCTTAGATTCGGTTATATTCCTTGTAGATTTTGTGTCCTCTAACTTAATAGTTTATCATACATTGTTATAACATTTTGGTTTATTTTTTACTTTTTCTAGATGTATACATTGATGGATTTTTAAAATTAATGCACTTTATTTTTTTAGGAGTTTTAGGTTACAGGGAAATTGGACAATATGGAATTCTTACATACTCCCTGCAAGTCCTTTCCCCACACCTCCCCACCCCTGCTCCCAATTTTCCTTATTATTAATACCTTGCTTTAGTGTGGTATATATGTCACAACTGATGAGTCAATATCGATACATCATTATTAACTAAAGTCCTAATGTTACATTAGGGTTACTCTCTGTGTTGTACATTGTATGAGTTTTGAGAAATGTATGATGCCACCTATCTACCACTTCATTACCACTCAGAAGAGGCGTTCTTTCCTTTTTTCTTTGTTTTTATTGTGGTAAAAGCAGTCCATGTGAGATACACCCTCTTAGCAAATTTTTAACCGTACAATGTGGAACTGTCAACTATAGGCAAAATGGTTTGTAGATTTCTAAGACTTCTTTATCTTGCATAACTGAATATTTATACCTGTGGAACATCAACTGTATTTCCTCCTACCCCCAGCCACTAGTAGCAAACATTCTACTCTTGGTTTCTATGAGTTTAACTATTTTAGACAGCTTATATAAGTGGATGCATGTATTATTTGTCCTTCTATAACTGGCTTATTTCACTTAGCATGATGTCTTTTAGGTATACCCATGTTGTTACGTATGACAGGATTTCCCTCCATTTGAAGGACAAATAATATTCCACACGTATGTGGAATGTATATACCACACTTTCGTTATCCATTGATCAGTCAATAGATATTTAAGTTGTTTCCATATCTTGGATGCTATGAATAAGGCTGCAGTGAATGTAGAAGTGCATATATCTCTGAATTCTTGATTCCAGTTCTTTTGGATATACATCCACAAGATGTATATGTGTATGTGATTACTGAATCATATGGGAGTTTTATTTGTAATTTTCGGAGGAACCTCCATACTGCTTTACACAGTGGTGGCACCAGTGTATAGTCTCATCAACAGTTTACAAGGGTTCCATTTTCTCCACATTCTTGCCAACACTTAGTATCTTTTGATTCTGGATAATAGCCATTGGTGTGTGATTATATCACAGTTGGTTTTGATTTGCATTTCCCTCATAATTAGTGACGTTAAGCATCTTTTCATATAGCTGTTGCCCATTTGTATCTCTTCCTTTGAGAAATGTCCTTTACCAATTTTCTAATCAGATTGTTTTAGTTGTTACTGTGTCGATGGAGTTTCTTACATATTTTAGATATTAACCCCTAATCAGCTATGTAGTTTACAGATACTGTCTCCAATTCTGTAGGTTGCCTTTTAACTCTTTTGATTGGTTCCTTTGCTATGCAGAAGTTTATTAGTTTGAATATTCCCAGTTGTATAATTTTGCTTGTAGCATCATATCCATAGAAATCATTAGCAAATCATGAAGCTTTTCCTTTGTTTTCTTCTGAGTTTTATTGTTTCAGGTCTTACATATAAAATTCATTTCATTAAAAATTTGTTACATATATATATATATATATATATACAAATAAAATTTGTATATATATATATATATATATATATACACACACACACACATAGAGAGAGAGAGAGAGAGAACGCACAAGCAGGGGAGAGGGACAGAAAGGGAGAGAGAGAAAGAGAGAGAGAAAGAATCTCAAGCAGACCCCATGCTCAGCATGGAACCAGACATGGGGCTTAATCTGATGACCCTAAAATCATGGCAGGAGCCAAAATCAAGAGTTGTACGCTCAACTGATTGAGCCACCTGGGTGCTCCTAAAATTTATTTCATTTTTAGTTGATTTTTGTGTACGGTGTATGATAAGGGTCCAGTTTCATTCTTTTCCATATGGGTATCCCATTTCCTTAACCCCATTTGTTGGAGAAACTATCCTTTTCTCATTGTGTATTCTTGGTACCCTTGTGAAAAATCAGTTGACCACATGCGCTTGTGTTTATTTCTGGGCTCTCTATTATGTTATATTGTGGGGACGTGGGAGGCTCAGTTGGTTAAGAGTCTGACTCTTGATCTCATTTCAGGTCTTGATGTCAAGGTCATGAGTTCAAGCCCCATGCTGGGCTCCATGCCAGCATGGAATAAAATCTTTCTATTGTGTTACATTGGCCTATATGTCTATCTTTATGCCAGTATCATACTGTTTTAATAAGTAGAGCTTTATAATATGTTCTGAAATCAGGAAGTATGATATCTCCAGCTTTGTTTTCCTTTCTCAAGATTTTTTTGGATATTTGGGGTCATTCATGGTTCCATATGAATTTTAGAATTGTTTTTTTCTATTTCTTTAAAAAAAATGCCATGAGAATTTTGACAGGGATTGCATTTGATCTGTAGATCACTTTGGATAGGATGGTCTTTTTAACAGTATTATAAGTTCTAATCTATGAATACAGTATGTCTGTTCATTTGTGTCTTCTTTAATTTCATTAATGATTTATAGTTTTTAATATACAAGTTTTTCACCTCCTTAGTTAAGTTTATTCAGAGGTATTTTATTCCTTTTGAGATTACTGTAAATGGGATTATTTTCTTAATTTCTCTTTTAATATAGTTCATTGTTAGTGTATACAAACACAGCTGATGTTTGTTTCATGCTACTTTAGTGAATTTGTTTATTCTTTTTTTATTTTGTGGAATCTTTAGGGTTTGTACATAGAAGATCATGTCATCAGCCAATGAAGATAAATTTATTTCTTCTTTTATTATTTGGATGCATTTTATTTCTTTTCCTTTTGTAATTGCCCTGGCTAGAACTTACAGTAGTTTGTTGAATAGAAGTGGCAAGAATAAGCATCTTTAATCTCATTCCTGATCTTGGAGGAGAAGCTTTCAGTTTTCCTTCATTGATTATGATGTTAGCTGGATTTTTTATACGTGGCTTTTATTATGTTTGGGCGTATTCTCTCTATATCTAATTTGTTGAGGTTTTTTTACCATGTAGATTCTTGAATTAGCAAATGCCTATTTTTGTATTATTTGAGACTTTTCTGTTTAAAAAACTTCTTTAACCTTCAATGTAACTACAGATCTGCAGGGAGTAGAATAGTGGCTTTCAGGGGCATGAGGGTAGGAAGGATGGGGAGATATGCTGGTCAAAAGGTATAAGCCTTCAGTGATAGGATAAATAAGCTCTGGGGATGTAATGGATACCATGCGACTATAATGTACTTAAAATTTGCTTTAAAACAATCAGTCATTAATTGTTCTGACCACACATACACAAAATGATAAGTATGTGAGGTGATGGATGTCTTAATTAATGATTAAGTCATCATTTCACCAAGTATATGTATATCAAATGATATTGTGTACTTTAAATACGTAGTTTCATTTTTCAGTTATACTTCAATAAAGCTGATAATTTAAAAAAAAGGATAGATCTCCTAGTGACAAATTCTTTTTGTTTTTCTTCATGTGAGCATGTTTTTATATTCTCTATTACTAAAAATGGTGGACAATTCTTTTCTTTCAGCACTTGAAATATTTTTGTAGCTTCTTTTTGGCCCCCATGGTTTCAAATGAGAAATGTGTTGTGTTATTTGTATTGGTGATTTTTTTTTAAAAATTTAATGTTTATTTTTTAAATATTTATTTTTGAGAGACAGAGAGAGAGAGAGAGAGAGAGCGAGCGAGCAGGGGAGGGCAAAGAGAGAGGGGAAAGAGAGAATCCCATTTAGGCTCCATGCCATCAAGCACAGAGCCAAACACAAGGCTCGAGGGCACGAACCGTGAGATCATGACCTGAGCAGAAACTAAGAGTTGGACGCTTAACTGACAGAGCCACCCAGGTGCTCCATTGATTTTTTTAAAAGAGATAATGTGTTGTTTCTCTCTGCTGCTTTCAACATGTTTTCTTTGACTTTTGTTCTCAGAATATTAATTATGTGTCTTAGGCTGGATTTCATTGGACAGATTCTGTCTGATATTACTCACCTTTATGAATCTGTAAGTTTGTGTCTTTCATCACATTTTGGAAGTTTTCAGCTGTTATTTATTTGAATGTTCCTTTAACCCCACTCTGTTTCTCCTATCCTTCTGCCATTCTGATGTTACACATTTTTGTTCCACAGGTCTTTGAAGCTGTGTTCATTTTTTTCAGCATATTCTCTATTATTTAGATGGTGTGAATTCTATTCATCTGTCTTCATTTTCACTAATTTTATCATTTGTCATCCCCACCCTATTATTGAGCCTGTCCAGTGAGTTTTATTATATTTGTTCTTCGACCACTCTTTGTAATGTGTCTTCCCAGAAACCTAAAAAATGCAGATAGAATTTTCAAACTGTTAAGTTTTATTTATTCTTTTCCATTAATTATACTTTCTATTTATAATTTTTCTTTGCTTATTATATTGACTAGATCCACGATTAAAATGTGTAATAGTAATAGTATCTTTAATATAGTCATGACCTTAATAAAAATCCTTCCAAAGTTTTACCAGATATATGATCCTTTTGTAGTGTGTGTGTGTGTGTGTGTGTGTGTGTGTGTTTGCAGTTACCCTTCATGAACTTAATGAAATGTTCTTTTATCTTTAGTTTGCTAGGCATTTTTATAATGATGGTACATTGAATTTCATCAAGTACTTTTTCATGTCACTGAGATGTTAACATTTTTCCTTTCCAATCTATTAAAGAAATGAACTACAGAGATAGATTATCAAATGTTTGTGCCATCCCAAGATCCATCTGACTGGCTTTCACTGTATTACTATTTTAAAATCTTCCTGAATTCAGTTTGGTAATATTTTATTTAGGATTTTTGCTTTTATTACTATGCACAAGTTTTAGTAATTGTTTTATGTGGTACAGTCTTGTCCAGTTTTGGTATCAAGATTGTGCTGACCCCCTAAAAGGAGATTACAGTTTACTCTTTTCTGAACTTCAGGAACACTATGTATAAGATGACAGTTATATGTTCCTTGATGTTTGTGTTTGAATACACCATAGAAGCATGAAATGGTAGTAAAAGGTCTAGTGTCAAACATTTATTTATTTTATACTTTATTGATCTATTCAGATTTGCCACTTATAATTTTGGAAAATTTTGTATACTTTTATATTTCTAAACTATTGTCCACTCTATGTGGGCAAATGTAGTGGCTTAAATTTGTACATAGAAGTCTCATGATAGAGTAATCATCTGATGTTTTGTCTTCTTTCAGATATACTTGTCAAAATTTCAGGGTTTTGTTTTCAGATTTATTGAGAAATAGACATACATCACTGAGTTTAAGGTATACAGTATGGTGGTTTGATTTACATATATTGTGGAATGATTACCCTGATAAGTTCAGTTTACATCATATAAATACAATAAAAAGAAAAGAAAGAAGGAAAGACTAAAGGAAAAAAAAATTCCTTATGTAGAGAATTCATGGCTTTACACATGTAGCAACTTTCCTATATACCATACAGCAGTGTTAGGTACAGTCCCAATATTGTACATTATATCCCTTGTACTTACCTATCTTCTAAGTGCAGTTTTAAGCCTTTGACCACCTTCCTCTAATTCCCCCTTCCCCCACTCTATACCTCTGGCAATCGTAAGTCTAATCACTTTTTACATGAGTTTTTGGTTATTTTTTATTATTTTTTTTAAGATTCTACATATAAGTGGGATCATACAGTATTTGTCTTTCTCTGTCTGATTTACTTCACTTAACAAGGTACCTGTAAGGTTCATCCATGTTGTGGCAAATGGTAAGATTCCCCCCCGCCTTGTTTTTTGAGACTCAATAATATTCCATTGTATATATTACCACATCTTCCTTATCCATTCATCCTTTGATAGACATTTAGGTTATTTCCATGTGTTGGCTACTGTAAATATGCTGCTGTGAACATGCATTTCTTAATGTTTATCTTTTATTATTTATTTTGAAAGAGAGGGAGGGAGAGAGAGAGAGAGATTTTGGGCAAAGGGCAGAGAGAGAGAGAAAGAGATCTTGGTGGAAGGGCAGAGAGAGAGAGAAAGAGAGAATCCTAAGCAGACTGCACACTGTCAGAGCAGAGCCCAATGTGGGGCTCAAACCCATGAAATCGAGTCAAATGCTCAACTGACTGAGCTATCCAGGCACCCCTATTTTTAATTAGTTTTCTGAAATAACTAATTTTTTAAATCCTTAAAAAATTTTTTTTAATGTTTATTTATTCTTGAGAGAGAGAGAGACAGAGCATGAGCAGGGGAAGGGCAGAGAGAGAGGGGGACACAGAATCCAAAGCAGGCTCCAGGCTCTGAGGTGTCAGCACAGAACCCGATGCGGGGCTCGAACTCACAAGCCGTAAGATCATGACCTGAGCTGAAGTTGGGCACCCAACCTACTAAGCCACTCAGGTGCCCCTGAAATAACTCATTTTTAATGGATATTTTCTGCTTTTTTATTTTTTCATTTTCAGCTTTTACATTTGTCCTTTCATTCAGTTTTATTCTCATTTTACAGTTCTCTTTCTAGTTTTACATTTCATTAACATAATTCATTTATTTTTAATCCGCCATAGTCAATATTTTACCTTGTTAATACAATGTTGGCTACATTTCAGAGGTAGTGTTTTTATTATCATTTATTTCTAAGTACAATTTATTTCTAAATACACTTTCTTCTTCAATTTCTCTTTAAGGAGCAATATATTTGAAATGTCTTTCTTTAATTTCTAAGTTGTATGGAATTTAGGAATGGCCTTTTTAAAAATGATTTCTAAGTTTGTTGATTTGTGGTGTGTGTGAACATGGTTGGTACAATGTGATTACACTAAAACTTTGGATTGCGAGTAATTTGTTCTGTGAGTGTTCTGTAAGACGAGGAAACATTTCTAATAAATTTTAGCTTGGTAAATGAGCGATATCTTGCAATACAAGTAGTACATGATGCCAAATGTCACACGATCAAAATTGAGCCACGGTTCTAAAAATTTGCTTTGATATATGAGTGCTTTGTATTACAAGCATGTTTCTGGAACAAATTATGGTTGCAAACCAAAGTTTTACTGTATTTTTAATTAGTTAAGACATCCTTTGTCAGTTTTTTAAAAATGTTTACTTACTTTGAGAGAGAGCAAGTGAGCAGGGAAGGGGCAGAGAGAGAGAGAGAGACAGAGAATCCCAAGCAAACCCCATGCTGTCAGGGCAGAGCCTGCCTTGGGGCTCAACCCCACGAACTGTGAGATCATGACCTGAGTGGAAATCAAGAGTTGGATGATTAACCGACTGAGCCACCCAGGCACCCCAAGACATCCTTTGTCAATTTTTGCAAATGTCTAAATATGTCTTTACCCTACCTTCAGATATAGATTATGGTTTATTTCCACTTGTCTGCTAAATTTTGCTATTAAAATCCTCTAAAACCTTATTTAATTTATCTGAATTACTGGTTTTTGAGAAGGATCTGCTCAAATTTCTTACTTTTGCATAGTTTTCAAATTTTTCTTTGATAGTCAATATTTTCTTTAACAAAAATACGTTGGCTATGTGAATAAATGCTCATGAATTTTAAAAATCTTTTATATTTGTATATTTTAATTGATTTTCTTTTACCAGTGTATAATATCCTACTTTGTCCTACTTAATGCTTTCTGTAGTGAGACCTATTTTGTCAACACCTGCTTTTATTTTAACATTTACCTGACGTGAATTTTTTATTCATTTATTTTCCACCTTTTTTGCCATCTTATTTAGGTGCCAGTCTTATGAACAGTCAGGCTTGGACTTTTAAAAAAATTTGAGGATCTCTGTCTTGTATTAGATCATTTTAGCTAATTAAAATTTATGTGAATAATGATACAGTTGGCTTTATTCCTGTCATCTTGTTTTGTGCTTTCTATTTCATTATGTTATCCTATTCTGTGTTTGTTGGATGGGTAAACTTATTTACATATTTTTAAATTTTCCTGTTATTCGTTTGGAAATGGATTCTATCACTCTAATTTTTTAGGATTAATCTACAAGTTAACAAAGACTCCTGATAAACATCTACGAAATAACATTAGTCTGCATTTCCCCTCTCTTCATTCAATGCTCCTGTTTATTTGTATCACTCCCTTTCAGTCTGCAAATTTAGATCTTTCTTCATTTTAAATTTTAAATCTTATTTCTTTTATATATTTCAGGTCTCTTCTTTTGGAACACGGTTATCTGAATTTGTTGCTAATAATCTATCTTCTGTTGGGGTGCCTGGGTGGTTCAGTGGGTTGAGCGTCCGGCTTCGGCTCAGGTCATGATCTCACAGCTTGTGAGTTGGAGCCCTGCGTCGGGCTCTGTACTGACAGCTCAGAGCCTGGAGCCTGTTTCGGATTCTGTGTCTCCCTATCTCTCTCTGCTCCTCCCCCGCTCATGCTCTGTCTCTCTCTCTCTCTCAAAAATAAAAACATCAAAAAAAATTTAAAAAGATCTATCTTCTGTAACTATCAGCTCTTATTTTATTCTCCTTGTACTTTGCCTTTTAGTTTTGTGCAATCTGAGAAAGCTGCTTTAGGTACTCTCCAGATGACTGATTTATTTTGTATTAATTGTATCTGTTTGTAATGTTATTTTGAAACATGTTATAGTGTTCATTTCCCTCTGCCCTTTTTCCATTATACTATGTATCTCATTTATTGCAGTCTTTTATTTCATTAGCACAGCTTTCATCTTCTCTATATAATTTCTGTCTGTTTCCTTCCTGAGCACAATGCAGATGGTGGTTAATGTTTCCTCCGATTTTAGTAATCATTTTAATGAACAATGTTCTTTTCTCTTTAGTATTAATTTTATTTCTTCATATTATTTAAAAAAATATTGTAATGGCCAACTTGTTAAATTATTCTTTTGCATACTTGACTATGGCCTAATATTTTTCCTAAAGTGCAGGTGGATTCTCCTTAGATTTCTTCATTAGTTTCTAGGATACTCATAGAAACTTTGCCAGCATCTTTAACTTTTGAATTGATTAAGATAAGTTTAAGTTACCAGTCTGATGTTTCAGTAACCCCATGGTAGGCATAAGATGCCAATGCAGTCAGAGGAGCCCTGCTACAGTAATTTCATGTTCTTGTGGATCTTATTTCAAGAATCAACTTTCTTCATCTAGTTTTCACTTTAGACTGACTTTCACTTCAACTACATTATAATTCATTGTCTGTACTATTCCTGGTGCTACTGCCAATGTCAGAGAAAACCCTGATATCTTGAGAAGTAGTTGTGAAGATTTAAATAAATGAAGATTTACCCTTTGTTCATGGATTTGAAAATGCACTCTTATGGAGATGTTAACTATTCCCAAATTGATTCATAGAGTCAAATTATTGTCAATCAAATTCCTAGTAGGCTCTTTGTTTAGAAATTGAAAACTCATTCTACAATTCATAGGAAAGGCAAAGATACTGGAATAACCAAAATAGTTCTGAATAATACCTGATCTCAAATATTTTTATAAAGCTGAAGCCATCAAAACAGTGTGGTCTTGGCAAAGAGATACATGGAAATCAATGGAACAGGAGAGAGATCAGAAATAGACCCACAGAGGGGCTCAGTTGGGTTAACCATCTGACTGTTAATTTCAGCTTGGGTCACCATCCCATGGTTTATGGGATTGAGCCCTGTGCTGGGCTCAGCGCTGACAGCATGGAGCCTGCTTGGGATTCTCTCTCTCCCTCTCTCTGCTCCTCTACACTCACACTCTCTCGCTCTTAAATAAACATTAAAGGAAATCTTAAGGGCACCTGGGTGGCTCAATTGGTTAAGCGTCCTACTCTAGATTTTGGCTCAGGTCATGATCTCATGGTTTATGAATTCAAGCCCCACATCAGGATCTGTGCTGACGGTGTGGAGCCTGCTTGGGTTGTTCTCTCTCACTCTCTGTCTCTGCCCTTCCGCCCGCTCGTGGACGTGTTCTCTCCCTCTCTTTCTCAAAATAAACATTTTTTAAAAATCTTAAAAAAAATAGACCCACACAAATTATGGCCATTTGATTTCTGACAATGATGTAAAGGTAATTAAATATAGCCAGAATAATCTTTTAAAGAAAATATGCTAAAACAATTGGACATTTATAAAAATAGGAATGTCAACATAAACTTCATGCCTTATATAAAAATTAACTCAAAATGGGTCACAGATCTAATTGTAAAATAAAAAGTTATAAGACTTTTAGAAGAAAACATAGGATAAAATGTATGACATTTGGAGTTGGTGATACAGTTTTAAGTACAGACAGGTTGCCCATAAAATACAGGATATCAGTCATCTTTAAATTTCAGTTAAACAATGAAAAAATAGTGTAAGTGTTCCCCAATTATGTATTTTTATTTGTGGAGAAAATAATAAACATTTTTGAAAAGCAAAAAGAAAAAAAAAGAATCAGGTATGCTGGGGAGACACCAAAGGATTTCTATTTGTTCTGCTCATAGTTGCCTTTAATGTTCTTGGAGGTCACTACTTCTCATAAGGTTCTGCAAAAGTAAGAAGATTCCAGGAGCATGTCTTCCAAATTCTAAAATACTTACCCTTACATCTTAATATTGGGGTTATTTGTGGTGGTTCCAAGATCTTCACAATTCTTGTGATTGCACATTTTCCAGAGAAAATATTTGAGTAGGTGAAAATTCATATCTTTTTTCAGTCATGTCTTTCTTGCCTACCTCAAAGAAAAATTTCTTGTCCCTTTTGTCATTTGAGAGGTATCTTTGCCCAACATCTAATTCCATAGGATTTTCCATATTTTCACTAATTTTTGTCTGTTTCTGGGCAACAGAGTAGAGTCAGAAGGAATGGTTTGGAAGTCTCTTATACCATTAACTTCTAGGAATACAAATCAGGTTGGGAAATTGAGAAAGTAACTTGATTTTGCATTCTTGAATACATGCTTTTTTGGTTCATATTATAATTCAGAATTTTATTAGTTTGTGACTGTGTATGAGTTGATTTTCATTAGTGTATCCAGGACAAAGTTAGTAGTTTTGTTACTATTCTTAAGCATTTTTTTTTTTAGATCCAGAGAATTTTACTCCCAATGTTTAGTTTTTCCCTTCAAATGTTTTTGTTCCCCCTTTGGAACACGTACACTTTTTGCTTTCAATCTCTACTTTCTGTGCTCATTTACTAATTTATACCTCATATTGTTTTATACTTATTCATAACTTTTCAGGATGCAGGATAAAAGAGACAGTATTAGATTTTCATCCATATCATATATTTACAGGTGTTTTGGTTTTGTTTTACTTTTTACCATTTAGACCTAGAATTTCTATCTCTTTGTATTGTTTTATATATTATCTAGGTCTTCTTATTTTTCTGATTTTCAATTAAACTTGTCTTTTTCCTTAAATGCCATGTGCTTGTGCCTGAAATACCATGTCTTCCTAAAGTTATACTGAAGAAGTTAAGAATGGGAGATTTTCAGCACTTTTTCATGGGGCCCTTTTAAATGTTTTCCATTCTTTTCAATACTTCTCACTGTCTACTGAAGAAGATTGACATAAAGTTTCGATAAAATGTAATAATGGATACAGGTTCTGTTTCAAGATGGTGATCTAGGAAGATCCTGAATTCACCTCTGATACTGAATCAGCAACTGCATATGGAACAGTTTCCTCTGGAAAAAAAAACACCGAAAGCTAGTTCAGAAACTCCTACAGGACAAACAAACGTGCAAAAACCACATCAAAGTTCATAAGAGAGGTGGAGACACAATCTCACCACAAACTCCACCCCAGTGCCTGACCCAAAGTTGAGTGGGAATGCAAAACCCGGAGAGTTCTATTAGGAGTGAAGGGTTTAAAACCCATATCAGGCACTTCAGCTTTTCAGTGCTGTACCTGAGAGAAAATCCTCCAAAACATCTAGCTTTAAAAACAAAAATGTTCATTTATTTATTTTGAAAGAGAAAGAGGGAGAGAGGGAGAGAGAGCAGGGGAGGGGCAGAGAGAGAGGGAGAGAGACAATCCCAAGAGGCTCTGCACTGTCAGCGCAGAGGGTGACACAGTCCTTGATCTCACTAACCATGAGGTCTCGACCTGAGCCAAAATTGAGAGTCAGACGCTTAACTGACTGAGCCACTCAGGCACCCCTATGTCTAGATTTGTAAACCAATAGGGCTCGTGTCCACGTGACTCACATGGCTGTAGCAAACTGAGAAACTGTTCTTAAAGGGCTTGCATGCTCACATTCAATCTTCCCAGGGGCCAGTGCAGAGGCCGTCAACGAAAGACTCCCGGACTTTATGTGAAAGAGGCTTATTTGGTTGCCTAATTGTCAACCTGAGGCGCAGGCATCTAGTTTAGCACATATCTAGGGACCTGCTAGGTGACTCTTTCAGGACAGAGGCTGCTAGATGCCATCTTTGCGTTGTTTGTTTCTGTCTCATCCCAGCTTGCTGGTATCTCGCCTAAAGGAGCTTGTACCTCTGTGGCCCCCTGAGTTTTGTGGAGACACCTCTGGATCACCTGACTCTGGTGGCCAACAGGGCTTATGCTTTTTGGTTCCAGAGGACAATAACTGGCAGAGAGAGCTTTTGTAGCTGGCTTCCATACTCTGGACACAGCAAGAGGCAGCAGTCCAAGGAGCCTAGTCTTTCTGAGAAAGAAGCCTTAGGGACAGGTTTCTAATTCAACACTCATCTAAGGGCTGACTCAAACCCTTTCCAGAGACCTCAGTTTTTATGCTCTCCTTCTGCTCCCCTCCAGAACACAAACGTCTCCTTAGAGGGGAGCTTTTACTCACGTCTGGTGCTGTGCTTTCTATGGCTGCCTCCCGGGGAGGGGGGGGGGAGGTGCCTCTTGTATACCTGCCTCCGTGGCCACTGGGCTTGTGTTCCTCTGTGTCACAGGTCTGTAACAATGTGACAGAGAGTCAGCTCTGGGATGGCTGCCACCCACAGGAGCCTGTGCAAACAGCACGCTAAAACACATCCCTAGTGTTTCTTTGAAAGCAGTCTATTTGCCGGTTCTGGAGCTTCTGCCTGGGGGCAGACATCTGGCTTGGAACACATCTGTGGGCTTACTGAGGTTCTCTTACTGGCCTGATGCCAGTAGACCTCATATGTGCGCTCTCCCTCTGTCTCACTTCAGCTCACTGGTATCCCCTAGAAATGAGCCTATACCCTCATCTGCACACCAATATTTGCAACTGTCATCCAGGGGACACTTGTAGATTGCCTGGCTCTCATGGCCGGTAGGACTTACACTTATGGTCCCATGGGACTGTATTTATTTGCGCACCTTAAAAGCTGCTGCTCAAGGTCTGACTTCCAGTCAGCCTGATTCTGGGTGCCGAGTGAGATCCTCCACTTTGGGACACTGCCAGGTCTCCGTTCACCATCAAGTACTGGAAGCCACTAAAAATAAAATAGCCTGCTTGGACAATGATGATGGTTTACTCTTTGTGCTGTGAAGTTCAATGAGCTTTGGCATATGCTTAATGTCTTGTATGTACCATTATGATATTAGGCAGAACAGTTTCACTACACTAAGAAATCCCTCCCCCCTTTACCCAAACTCTTGGCAATCATTGATCGTCTTGTATCCTTTTGCCTTTTCCAGAATATCATATAATTGGGTTTATACACTACATAGACTTGTCAGACTGCTTCTTTGCCTTAGCAATATGTATTTAACATTTATCTATGTCATTTTATGACTTAATGGGTGGTTATTATTAGTTATTATCATTATTATTATTAGTAGTAGTAGTAGTATTTGTATTGCTGAATAAGATTCCATTGTATGGATGTGTCTTGGATTGTTTATCCAGTCACCTTTTGAAGGGTGTTTTGGTGGTTTCCCATTTTTGGTGATTTCAAATTAGGCTGGTATATTTTTCAGTAGTATAATTTTATTTTTTTCTATAATATCTATTTCTTTGCAGAGATTTTCTTTTTTTTTTCAATTATTTTAAGAGAATTATAATTGCCTGTTGAAGCATTTTATGACGTCTGCTTTAAAACTGTGGCACAATTTCAATATCTGATTCATCTTAGTATTAGTATCATTTGATTGTTTTTTATGATTCCCAGCGCTGGTTTTCTGGTTCTTGGTAAGAGAGTTGATTTTGTATTGTGTCCTGCATAAATCTGGTATTAGGTGATTTCTGTGTTCTATTTAAAATCTCTTAATTTTTAAGGCATTCATCATGTTTAGTTTTAACGTGCAGATCTTAGCCAACTTTTGTGGGCTATGATTCCAATGACAATTTAATTTTCAGAGCCCCTGTGGTACTATTTTGGTCTGCTTGGCTTATGTGTTGTTTCTATGGTTTCCACTGGTCCTGGCTAGTGCTGCAGTAATGGGCAGAAGGGCTTTCTCTAGGCTGGGCAGCCTGGTGATTTTGGGGGGAAGAAGAGATTCTTTGGCTTCAGGGCATGAAGAGGTTTTCAGTGTCAGGTGATTATTGTGTCCAATTCTCCATCCATGATGGTTCCTGGCTTCCTGACGTCTTGAGGGGGTGCCGTAGGGGGTGTTAGTGTCAAGCCTGCAGGAACAAAGACGCAGGGGACTTTGTTTTGGCGAGGCCCTCCTTGCTGATTTATCTGCCACCCCTGCAGCCTGCTGTTTCTTGGTGTGGAGGAGTTTTGCTCAGGCTTTTAGGGGAAAGAGAGCACTTCTTGGGTTAGGCCCCTTGTTGTGGCTGGTCACTGTTGCCAGTGTTGTCTCGCCACTTGGTGAGGATCTTCATTCCAGTGCCATCCAGTTGTCTATTATCTCTAGGTAAATGACGGGGAGTCTCTGGCCTGGTGGAGAAGAGGGTTACTATCCCTTACCGCTTGTTGTTACCTGTATTCCTGTTCCATAAAGCAAGCACGAGCCTACTTAGATTGCCTTCTTTTGCTAGAAGGTTCCTGGACCTTAGTCACCTTCTTCTGTAGGATGGGGTGTTGTAACATGTCCTGCTTCTGTGGTTTTCCCTGAGTCCTGATGCCCCTAAACAATTTGCCTTTCTCTTTCTAACTTTCATATTATCCATTGTTTACCACTTGTGTTATTTTCAGAGGTTATTGTTATACTTACAGGAGAAGAGCACAGAGAAAGCAGTTTATGCCACCGTGTCTCTATAGGAAGGTAAAACCTTAATTCATAAGTGTTTCATCTCAGGCTTTCTTGTATGATCATTCAATAATTGGATTTTGGATACTTTCTTTTTCAGCTTCCATGTGTGTTGTTTCAAATGGAGTTTCTCCAATGTATAAATAGATAGACCCCCAGTGTTTTCATTGTTGATTAATAAAATCCACCAAATTTCTGTGTATAAAGCCAGACTATGTATCATCACTCCAGCTTGACCCTTCATAAATGCCAGAATTTATATTCTGTAGGCCAAAAATCTAACCTAATGATTTATACATCTAGCTAAGAAATACAATGGAGGGAATAAAAATGTTCTGCCTAGGAAGATGTGTCTTGTTTTTCAAAAAGTATCCTTTGAAAGAATCTAAAGTAGCCAAATCAAAGCACTTAACCAAACTTATAACATCCACAATTTAGCTTTAGAGCTACATGCCCTAAGGCAATGAAAGACCCCTCTATTGGTTGATACATTCTCCATATTTTGTTATAGCTGACCCTTCAACAACACAAAGGTTAGAGGTGTCAATTGCCCTCTCTGTCAAAAATCTGCATATAACTTTTGCCCCCCCCCCGCCAAACTTAACTAGTAATAGCCTGCTGTTTATGGGAAGCTTCACTGATAACATACTTAATGAATACTTATTTTATGTATGCATTATGTGCTGTATTCTTACCAGAATGTAAGCTAGAGAAAAGAAAATGTTATTAAGAAAATCATAAGAGAAAGAGATGCGGCGCCTGGGTGGTTCAGTCGGTTGAGCGACCAACTTCGGTTCAGGTCATGATCTCACAGTTCATGAGTTCAAGCCCTGTGTCAGGGTCTGTGCTGATGGCTCAGAGCCTGGAGCCTGCTTCGGATTCTGTGTCTCCCTCTCTCTGCCCCTTCCCCGCTCATGCTCTGTCTCTCTCTGTCTCTCAAAAATGAATAAACGTTAAAAAAATAAAAAAAAGAGAAAATCATAAGGGAGAGAAAATAAATTTACACTATTGTATTTATTAGTACCCTAAGTTTACATCATCTCTTTAGATGATGACTTAGTGATCTGTTAGTACCACCTCAATATTGTCTCATATAATACATAACACTGTAGATGTTATACACATTACTAACACTATACATCAAAAATGAAAAGACGTGAAAACGTAATTCTTATTATTTAGAGATGTAACCATTTATACATTGATAACAAAGTAGCAGCAATGATCGCTTTATGATAGCCTAGTATAATTGATACAGTTGCTTCACAGTAGCCTGGCCTATATGCCAATGAACAGATCATTATAAAATTTTTATGGCATACATTATTGTAGTCATATTCATAATACAGTTGGAAACAGCGTCACTTCTTTAAAAAAAAAAACATTTACCTGTGATGATAGGCTGATACGCAGTTTCTCTGATGTCTACACAATGAATACTTAGGTAATGATAATGATTTTGACACAAAAATGTCTCTTACAGTTATTGCCATGCAGCTATTATGTTTTCACGTGAACTCACAAATACAACAGCTAATTTTATCAAATGTACGGCGCAATGATTATTATTTTTTAAGTGGAAGTTGAGAATCATTGAGGTCTTCATCCTCATTGCACGTTGAGTAGGCTAAAGAGAAAAAGATGGGGTTGTTGTCTCAGGGGTGGCAGAGGTGGAAAATGGGGAGGAGGTGGAAGGAGGGGCAGGAGAGGCAAGGAATACTTAGTGTAACTTGATAGAAATACAATGTCATATCTGTCTGACATTTTTGTGTTTTCATTTTTCTCCAGTATCTTTGTCCAGTATCAATCCTTCATCTGCCATTTGCTTCGATATCAGTTTCTGTATCATAGAAGGTCCATGTTGTAAAAGAGGTCTAAAGCAGTCTTGAATAATTGAAACTCTTCTGCCAGATTGTCTAACATCAATCTGTTTTCTGGCACTGCTTCTTCTACGTCTTCTTCCTCATCATCTAGTGGTGGTTTGGAAATACTCATTTCTCTCAAGCCATCTTCTGTTAATTCCTCTGGCTTGTATCATTGAATGTCTCCATGATCCATACCTTTAAACCTTTTACTCTCCATCTTTGTTTTTTCCATATCCTAAATCTCTTTTATGATTTCCTTGATTTTCTCTGTCATAAATTCTGTGAAATCATACACAACATTTGGGCATTCTTTTCTCCATCAGGAATTTATTGTTTTGGGCTTAATGGCTTTCACGGTTTTTTCTTTAACATGATGGTATATTCAATGCTGTAATCCTTACAGACTTTCATAGTGTTCTATCAGGGTTCTCTTCCATAGTGTTGGCAATCCTTTCAATAGAGTACCATGTCTAATGAGCCTTAATGGTCCTTATGACTCCCTGATCTAGAGGATGAATTAGAGATGTTGTGTTAAGGGGCAAGTAGGCCACTTTGACACCTTTGATGTTGAACTCATGGAGTTCTGGGTGGCCGGGGGCATTGTCTAATATCAGAGGAACTTTCTATTTTTTTTTAATTTTATTTTATTTCATGTTAGTTCCAGTATAGTTAACATACAGTATCATGTTAGTTTCAGGTGTACAATATAGTGATTCAATACTTCCATACATCACCCAGTGCTCATCATGAGAAGTATACTCCTTAATCCCTATCACCTATTTAACCTGTTCCCCCAACCATCCCCTCTCTGTTAACCACCAATTTGTTCTCATTAGTTAAGAGTCTGATTCTTGGTTTGTTTCTCTCTCCCTCTCCCTCTCCTTCTCCCTCTGTCTCTCTCCCCCCACCCTTGCTCATTTGTTTTATTTCCTAAATTCCACATATGAGTGAAAACATATAGCATTTGTCTTTCTCTGACTGACTTCTTTTGCTTAGCATTGTAGTCTGTAGCTCCATGTCATTGCAAATGGAAAGATTTCATCCTTTGTAATGACTGAATAATATTCCTATGTATACATATGTATACATATCCTCTTTATCCATTCATCAATCAGTGAACACTAAGGCTGTTTCTATAACTTGACTGTTGTAAATAATGCTGCTATAAGGGTGCATGTGTCCTTTTGAATTTGTGTTTTTGTATACTTTGGGTTTGATTGCTGGATTGTAGGGTAGTTCTATTTTTAACTTTCTGGAAATTCCATACTGTTTTCCATAGTGACTGCACCAGTTTGCATTCCTACCAACAGCGCATGAGTCTTTCTTTCTCGCCACATCCTCACCAATACTTGTTGTTTCTTGTATTGTTGATTTTAGCTCTTCTGACAAGGGGTTGATATTGCATTGTAGTTTTGATCAATAGGAACAGAACTTTAAAGGGCAGTCCCTTAATGGCAAGTGCTTCCTGACTTCAGGGACAAAACATTGATAGATCCATTCCAGAAAAATGGTTCTCAATGTCCAGGATTTCTTTTTGTACAACCAAAGACTGGCCACTAGTGTTCATCTATCCCCTTCGGGACTTGGGTATTAGCAGCTTTATAGATAAAGGCAATCCTAATCATAAACCTGGCTGCATTTTCATGAATCAGTAGAGGTTGCTTATCCTTTCCTGCCTTCAATCCTGGTTCTTGGTTCTCTCTCTAATAAATTTCCTTTGTGACATTTCCCCCCCACAACACAGCACTTTCATCTGCATTGAAAACCTACTCAAGTAGACATCTTTTGTCCTCAGTGTTTTATTTAATGTTGTCTGGAAATTCGTCCGCTGCCTCTTGTTTGGCAAAAGCTTATTCTCCTGTTCTTTTGACATTTTTTTAAAGCCAAGCTTCTTTCTAAAATTATTAAACCATCCTTTACTGGCATTAAATTCTCCAGCTTTAAATCCTTCATCTTTTGCTTTAAGTTGTCATATAATGACTTTGCTTTTTCTGGAGTCATATTAGAGTCATAGGCATGCCTTTCTTATAGCCATCCTGTACCCACATAAAGGCTGCATTTCAATATGATATACAAAGATGCTTTGCAAAAGTACAAGGTTTTTGCATCTGCTGGCATAGCTGTAGTAATGCCTTCATGAATTTCCTTTTTTCTTTCTTTCTTTTTTTTTTTTTTTTTGCAATGGTCCTTATGCTATATTCATTTATCTTGAAATGGTGAGCAACCATAGATGCAGACCTCAATCTGCACCATTTTGTATTTAGGACCAAATGGGTTTTCTAAAGTTCCCTATGCACTTACACCCCGGGTCTCAACTGTGGGATAACCTAACCACATGAAGATTTAGGTCTGCAGAACAGCATTAGTATCTTGTGTCTGGAGAAAAGTGAGAACTAAAAATGGAATCAATTCTCAAATGCTTATTATTTTTTAACAGATTAGATCCAAACAATCAAGAAATATATACCAGTGCCTTTTACTCTTCAACTAGGTACCTCATTCTTCAGAGTTGCAAGTTAAGGCTAAGGCACTAGTCCAATAATATTAATCTGGGGAAGTTTTCCACCTGGAAAAGAGAAAGAGTGGAAGATAAGCAACCTAGTAACACTTGGCATCATTAACTTTTTTAAATTGCCAATGTAATAGGCAAAACCTGACATCCCATTATTAGGAATTATATTTCTTTGATTATTATAGATGTTGGACTGCCTCTAATATTTTTTATAACTATTAATTACCAACTGTTTTGATAGTGTCCTGGGAGGCAAATGTCACATATCTCCCGAAATATCCAGTGGCACTTTTGTTACATGGGATCCTGCATATACTGAGTGAACCAGGAGGCTGACCAATATGAAAATGTTTTTCTTTCATTTGAAATGACTTGCTAAATGCTGCATATTATACCTACATATAGTTTGGGACACTCAGTCCATTTCTATAAATTGGGACGAAAGACAGGAGATACATCATTTTCTACTATGACTGTAATGTATCTGCTACTGGATATTGTCTGATCACATATAATATAATAGGACTTGGTTATGCTTCTTGTTAACCACCAAAAGATGAACACGTAATTATAGTTCTTGATGATGAGAAGAACTCTAACAAATTTTCCATGCCTATGTAGAAGACAACATATTTCTAGATTTTACTAGCAGTTTACAGTTTGGTTTAAAAATCTAAGTTTATTCTCGGGGTGACTGGGTGGCTCAATCGGTTAAGCATCCAACTTCAACTCAGGTCATGGTCTCGTGGTCTGTGAGTTCGAGCCCCGCGTTGGGCTCTGTGCTGACAGCTCAGAACCTGGAGCCTGCTCCGGATTCTGTGTCTCCTCCTCTCTCTGCCCTTTCCATGCTCATGCTCTGTCTGTCTCTGTGTCTCTCAATAATAAATAAACGTTAAAAAAAAGTTAAAAAATACCTAAGTTTATTCTCTGCATTCCTTTTTTGATTTACTGTGTATCATTCTTATTTCCTCTAAAAGTTTGAGTTTGCTCTTATGTGAATATATAGAAATAGTAGGAACTAGTGGTGGCATGGTCACATAGAGGGTTAGGAGTTGGTAGGTTTAAGCCTCAAGCAGTTAACATATTTATGGAACAACTCCCACAGTCCAAATTCTATTTAATTTGAACAGCTGAAGAGATGAAATCTATCTCTGCCATTTGCTAGTTTTTTAAATCTGTGAAAATCACTTCTTTTAGCTTTAATTTTTTCACTTATAGAGTCACTCGGATTAGAGAACAAAATAAAATTAAGGAAACTATTTTGTACATTTTAATTACAGTATACATGTTATAGATTGCTATTATTTTGCAGCCACATCCCCTCTTCTTTTAAATAACATTGTTATTTTTCCTTGTCTTATTTATACCAGCTGCAATTGAGATCACTGATTTCTGCACAGGGGTCAGCAGAGATGGTCTCTATGTACCTTTTCAGATTTCTATATATCGAGACAGCTCAAGCTCCTAGGTGGTGTGTATGGTCAACTCAGAAATGTCCTTATAATGAGTGAGGCCAATTATTAAGTTTCAAATACTACCCACAGGGCTAGTCTTCACCTTAGTAAGGAATACCTCATTGAGGACCAAAGTTCATTTTCTTTTTTGATCAAGCAGGCTTATCTTGGATTAAAAATACACACTTTAAAAAAAAATACACACTTTTTGGAGACTGGTCAAACTCAAGACAAAATGCTCCTTCTATTAGAAGGCCTTTAGAAAATCACATCTTCCAGGATTTCAGGGCTTTTATATCCCTAAATAAGTGGCGTGTGGGAGAAAAATTTAGTTTTCATACTCTTTGGAAGAGAAAAAATACTGATTACAGAAAACCAGTAAGCCAAAGCCTTATTGCCAAATTCTGATGAACCCACCTGACCTTTGTATCTCAGGAGCTTTAATTGTAAGAGGGATATTGATCTGAGATCTGAGCTTTCCCACTCAATCAGTCATACAAAATCACATTCATCTGTGTCCCCAAAGGAATACCACTCCCAATGGGCCCTCCCTCTTTAGCTAATAAAAAGTTATCTCCTGAAAAGCTTGAGTGATGTAGCTCAAAAGAC
Source organism: Panthera uncia (assembly GCF_023721935.1). Classification (NCBI taxonomy): domain Eukaryota; kingdom Metazoa; phylum Chordata; class Mammalia; order Carnivora; family Felidae; genus Panthera; species Panthera uncia. Next base: position 95,679,718 of record NC_064817.1, read on the forward strand.
ACCACAACTGTGTGTATGTGTTTTAGAGAGTATGCAGGGCAAGTAAAAAGAAGCCCTTGATTGAGGGGAAAATTCAGATTCAAGACACAGGAATAGCAAAGTATCTAATTGGATATTTTTCAACCCAAATAAATTTATTATGTTTTTTTCATCAGATAACACTGGTAATTTTAAAAATCAGCTTTATTGAAGCCTAATTTACATATAATAAAATTCACCATTTTATGTTTATAACTTCATGCACTTTCACAAAGATATTCAGACCTGTATCCACCACCATAATAAGATATAATGTGTTTATATCACCAGAAAAATTTCCCTCGTGATTTCCATCAGTCCCCTCTTCCCATCCACAGCCCTTGGCAATCACTGATCTGTCACCGTGGTGTTACGTTTTCCAGAATTTCATATCAACCAGAGCATACGATATGTCGACTTTTGTGTCTGGTGTCTTTCGCCTGGCATACTGCTTTTCAGATTCATCCATCCTGTTAAGTGTATTAGTAGCACAATCCTTAATTCTGAGTCCACTGTACGGACACTCACCAGTTGATGGACATTTGGGTTGTTCCAGTATTTGGCTTTATGAATAAAGCTGACATGAATAGTCATGCACACATTTGCATGTGGATGTATGTTTTTATTTGTCCTGTGTTAAGAAATACCTAGCAACAGGATTATTGGATCATATGGTAATTCTTTATTTTGACTTTATAGGAAACAGGTGAACTGTTTGCCAAAATAGCTGTGCCCTTTTCTGTTTCTATCACCAATATATGACTTACCATTGCTCCTCGTCCTCACCTTCAGTGTAGTTTGTCATTTTTATGCCTAGTCACTTTAGTGCATATGTAGTGGTATCATATTGAAAGTTTTAGTTCAAAATTAATAATGTGTTTTGTATGAGCTTATTTATCATTAGTATATCTTTGTCTAAGTTTCTGTTAAAATCTCTTGCATGTTTTAAAGGATCTATGTTCTTCTTACTGAGTTGTAAGAGTTTTTTTAAATTTATTTTGAGAGAGAGAGCCTGCGTAAACAAATTTTGATTAGATATAAGGTTTGCAAAAAAAATTTTCTTAATCTTCTCTTTCCCTCCTTATTCTTTAAAGTCTCATAAAGTTCAGAAGTTTCTAATTTTGATGTATTTCTACTTATATTTCTTTTCTTTTACATTCTTTACTTAGCCTGAGATCACACAAAGTTTTTCTTATATTTTTTTAAAAGATTGATAATTCTAGCTTAACCTTGGCATCTATGTTACATTTCAAATCAATTTTTTGTGTAGTGTGAAAGAACATTAAGGTTATTTTATTTGTATTGCTTGTTTGTGGATCTGTAGTTTTTTAAGCACCCTTTGTGGAGAAGTCTTCATTTCCCCATTGAATTATCTCAGCATCATTTTAAAAAATAAAGTTGAGGGGCACCTGGGTGGCTCAGTTGGTTGAGCGACCAACTCTTGTTTTTGGCTCAAGTCATGATCCCAGGGTCGTGAGATCAAGCCCTGCATCGGGCTCTGTGCTGAGTGTGGGCCTGCTTAAGATTCTCTCTCCCTCTGTCTCTGTCTCTGTCTCTGTCTCTCTCTCTGCCCCTCTTCCCTGCTCACATGCACACTCTCTCTCTAAAATAAAATAAATTTTGAGTTGATCATATCATATATGTGTATATTTATTTTCGAATTCACATTTGTGTACTGATCTACATGTCAGTTTTTATGTGAGTGCCACAGTGTCTTGTTTACTATAGCTTTATAGTTAGTCTTAATGTAGTATAAGCTTTCCAACTTTTTCCTTCTATTTCACAATTGTAATGGTTATTCTGAACGTTTGTATTTCCATGTAAGGTTTATTTTTTTAAGTTTTTTTTAATGTTTATTTATTTTTGAGAGAGAGAGACACACACACACAGAGTGTGAGCAGGGGAGGGGCAGAGAGAGGGAGACACAGAATCTGAGGCAGGCTCTGGGCTCTGAGCTGTCAGTACAGCTGACATGGGACTTGAACTCACAAACTGCGAGATCATGACCTGACGGGAAGTCGGACGCTTACCCGGCAGCCACCCAGGTGCCCCTCCATGTAACGTTTAGAGTTATCTTGTCAATGTCTAAAAAAAAAATAAGCATACAAGGATTTTACTTGGAGTTATATTGGATCTCAGATCAATTTAGAGAAAATTGATACTGTACAATATTGAGTCTTCCATCTTAGAGTTGTGGACCCCTCCTCCCACCCCCCCAGAATCTGTGTCACGTAGTATTATTCCTGTAAATATGTTACATTTCATGACAAAAAGAATTTGGACATGTCATTAAAGTTACTAGTCAGTTGACCTTTAAATAGGGAGATTATTCGGGGTGCCTGGGTGGCTCAGTCGGTTAAGCGGTTGACTTTGGCTCAGGTCATGATCTCGCGGTTCTTGGGTTCAAGCCCCGCCTCGGGCTCTGTGCTGACAGCTTGTAGCCTGGAGCCTGCTTGGGTTTCTGTGTCTCCCTCTCTCTGCCTCTCCCACACTCACGCTCTGTCTTTCTCTCTCTCTCAAAAATAAACATTAAAATAAAATAAATAAATAAACAGGGAGATTATTCTGGAGTATCTGGGAGAGCCAAATATAATGAATCACATGGGTCATTAAAAGCATGAAACAGGGACAGAATTAGAATCGTTAGAAATCCAAATGTTAATTTTTCAAGCCAATATAGAGAGAACTAAGTGAAGAAAATTCTGTATCTCTTTAATGATTCACATCTCTTTTTTCTATTTGATTAAAGACCTCGTATTGAGTTAAGTTGCAACTCATGCTGTGTAAGTAGTGGTGGTTGTTGTTGTGTTGATCAAACACACTGAACATTACACATTGTTTCTGTGGGTTTGCTTTCTTCTCCCAAAATCCATCACCTCACTCTATTCATGGGAAAACAGCAGAGACACCCAAATTGAGGGCATTCTTTAAAATAAGTGATTAGTGTTTTCCGATAGTCTCAAAGTTAGAAACACTCAGGATGTGTCACAGACTGGAAGAGACTGGGGAGAAATAATAGTAAATCAAATGTGAGATGTCGGGTAGGATGCTGGAACAGAAAAAGGTTATTAGTGGAAAAACTGATGAAATTCTAATAAAATCTATGCTTTAGTGAATGATATAGTCCAAATGCTACTACCCCCCCCTTTTTTGATACTCGTTCCATGGTAATATAAGATATAACATTAGGGGAATGTGGGTGAAGGATACAAGGGGATATTTTATACTATTCTCACAAGACTGAAGTTCCTTCAAATGAAAAAATGTAAAAAAAATTGAGGTAAAGAAATAAAATGGTCCACACATAGTAAAGTTCGGAGGGCATAAGCATATGACAGATGATCTTTGATTGCGGCATAGTCTGTCATTTGACTACAGTAAAGGTTGCCAGCCCTCATGGGCTGAACCTAAGAAACCTGGGTATGATCACAGAGCATAGATGGGTCAGAGCAGCACATAAAAGGAATTTTCATATTTTATTTCCAAGTTTACTGAATACTGCCTCTATGCTCAAGAAGTAACAGCTCACCTGAGGAACAAATCTGTACCAACTGGCCCATCCCACAAAGCAAAAATACATTTCCCTAATGAAGCCTTTCTGGGAAGTCCATGTCTTAACTAAAGGGAATAACCTTAAGATTAAGGATTTTAAGCATCAGCATAATAGATCATTCTATCTAAGATTTGGAAGCGGACAAGTTCTTGGAGCTATTCTTAATGTATTCTATTGTAGGTGGCTGCCTCTTCTGCTTCATGTATATCAGGGAGTCTGCATTAATCTGTTCTGACTGCTATCTTAGTAAATATCTGGTATTTTTCTTCTTCACGCTTTCACTTTTTTTCTCTCTCTAACATTGTCTTTACATCTTCTGCATGATTAAAGTGGTATTCTTGTTTACCTCAGTTATTCAAAGCCCTGGAAATGTACCTGTTTGAAGTGCACTAGCTAATGTACTATATTACATGGGCTTCAGCAGTCAGATTGGGGAACGATTCACAGTTGTTTGTGCTGGAAATTTTTGGTTTGTAATTATCTGCAGGGCACACTGGCAATTTTGCACAATCTTTATTTCTTAAAAATAATCTAAGACATGCAGAGTGCATGACTGTTGAAACGCACAGTGATTGACTGAAGTGGAAGAAAGATATGAAAAGAAGAAATAAATACCAGAAATGTCCTTCTTTTTAAAATTTTTTTTAATGTTTGTTTATTTAGAGAGAGAGAGAAAATGAGCGGAGGAGGTGCAGGGAGAGAGAGAGACACAGAATCCGAAGCAGGCTCCAGACTCTGAGCAGTCAGCATAGAGCCTGATGCAAGGCCTGAACTCACGAACTGCGAGATAATGACCTGAGGTGAAGTCAGATGCTTAACAGACTGAGCCAGCCAGGCACCCTCAGAAATGTCCTTCTTAATACAAGGGAAATACTTTGCTAGTGTTATTTTCAGAAGGCGAACATTTTGAAGTATAAACCTGAGTTCAACGAACAGAAACTTCCCTGTTTTAAGATATACATATCTTCACCTCTCCATAGTACTCTTGAATGCTACAGGAACATTGTTTTTCCTAACAACTAGCTAAAGGATACATTTATTTGACAATTCCATCTCCAGTGGAAAAAAGTCTGAAAATGACATTCATGTAGCTCCTGAAAGGCCACAGAGCACTCTGTGGAATGCTCCATAAAACAGTAGCAAATACATGTTTAGTTGATTGAATGTAATGGGAAACTAAGAGTTAAGTTATATTTTAAATTCTCAGAAAATGGATGAGGTTGCATATGGATTATCTATGTCTCTTTTTTCTCTTTCTTAATTGATCACATATGCACACACACACAATTTTAGCTTGTTTTTCTAATATCTGGTGATTTTATTTGCTGCAAGCTTCATCCCAGTAACATAAATACAATTCAATTATAAAAATTAACAATGTAATTCATATTTTTACTAGGGCGTACAAATTACACGTTTTCTCTTTATAAGCAGATAAAACTTTCAGAAAGTTCAGTAAAATCTGCATGAAAATATGAATTGATGAAACCATTATTGACTAAAGATTATTACTGAAAGGTTAAGGTAAATAATCATATTTAATGGAGGAGAATTAATACACTTTACCTTTAAGATCAGACACAAGACAAAAATGCTTTTTATTGCCATCACTGGTTAACATAGTCATGTAATCCTGCAACAGATATTACAATGACAAAATAAATAAGGAATACATGGATTGGAAGGAAAGAAAAAGTACTTACATTTTATATAGATGATATGCTCATTTATATATAGGAACTCCTACGGAATCAACATTCACGTTATTAGAACTAGTGCGTGTTTTCACAGAGAAACAAAAATCAAGAGTCTTTCCGTACCTGGAATAGCTGACTAAGGTATTGTTTCTGTATGGATGAAATATATTCCTTGCACTGTATTTTCTTCTAGTTTAATCAATGTTTCATAAGGAGACAATAGAGGTAATGAAGCAGAAGGAATATATGAATGATGATTGGCGACTGAGAATTTTCCAAAACTCTCAAAGGCCCTCAATCCATAAACATAAGAAGCACTGTAAAGTGAAGAAAGGATAAGTACAAAGATATTTAAACCAAGAGACATTGTAGTAAAGCAGCTGAAAGTGAACAACAAAGAGAAATCTTTAAAGAAGCTCAAGAAAATGGTTACACGGTATCGTTAAGAACAACAATATAACTGGCAGCTTCCTTCTCAACATGAATAAAAGAGTAAGAATGCAGGGAATAATATCTTTAATATAAAAATAAAGTAAATGAAGATTTGAAATTCCATACTGTATCAAACCTATCCTTCATGGATCAAGGTGAATGAAATACATTTTGAAAAAAACACAGTGAAAGAATTTATCATCAGCAAACTTGCCCTGCATTTTAAAAGTAGTATTTTGGCTGATGGAAAATTATTCCTGATCATAGTTTATAGATGGAAGATGGAAAAAGTCAAATCTAAATGAATGTTGTAAATATTAATCTACAGAACATCATCAATAACATCTATAATGTTTCCTTAAATGTATATGAAAATAAAATATCCAAAACTTCAAAAGGGGTAAGTGAGGTTAAAGTAGCCTAAGGTCTTTGTATCTTTCAGGATTTGGTCAATGTAATCATTGATAATGGATTTTGAAGCAAAGATTCTTGTTGTAGTCTTTAGGGTAAACATTAAAATAGGAGTGAAAGAATGTGCAGCTGAGAGGTTAACAGAGGAATAAAAAGGTATAATAAAACACAAGAGATCAAAAAAGTCAGGGAAAGAGAAAAGAGGGTACAGAAGAGAGGTGAGACCAAGAGCAAGCACGTTATGTGAGGGCAGATTTTAATTAAGCCCATTAAATATAAGTGAGCATAAAAAAATTAAAAAAATATGTATAAGTGAGCATGTCTTCATTAAAGATAAGGAAAGCCTGGTGAAAAAACTAGATACAATGTTTATTATTTTTAAATTTTTTTTAAGATTTTATTTGTAAGCAATCCCTACACCCAACGTGGCACTCGAACCTGCAACCCTGAGATCAAGAGTTGCATGCTCCATCAACTGAGCCAGCAAGGCTCCCCTAGAGATGCCTTTTAAATAGAGTAATAAATAAGTTGAAGAGCAAAATATGAAAAAGGATTACTATACAAACACCAGCAAAAAGAAAAGTGTTCTAGTGTTCTATGCTCATATGACAAAGGTTAAACATAAAAGTAGAAGCATTATTAGAGAGAGTTATTTCATAAGGATACATTCTCAAAATACCAGGGATATGTACACATTCTAACTTTGTATAAACTAATGAAATCTCAAAATATACAAAGCAAAAGCTAATATAACTAAAGGAATAGATTAATCTATACTCCTAAGGGATATTTTAACACATATTTCATAGTAAGTTTAGAATAAAATGACAAAAAAATAATAACAAGACTGAAAAACACAGTTACCAAATTTGACTTAATGACAGTAGAATGAAGGAAATGATCAAAATAAAGGGAGACATACTAAAATATAAAACAACTATAAAAAATTGTAAATAAAGCCAAACGTCGGATCATTTATGATATGTTTAATTTGGGGATTTTTGTGTTTTTTTTTTTACTCTCTCACAACCAACAAAAAATAAGACAGGACAGAAGTAACCATATGTGGAATAAAAAAGGGGCATCACTTCAGATCCTATGGATTATTATAAAGATATTAACAGGGAAATTTGAAGAAGTTTATGAGAATAAGTAGATAAAAGGAGAAAGTCTCTTTCAAAATACGTGTGAAAAACTGAAACAAGAGGACATGGAAAATGAGTAACTGTACCTATTAATGAGTTTGATGTCATAATTAATTTGAATCCCTAATGGAAATGCTTTTCAATTAATGTCTGCTTATATATAGGATGAAGTGATTTGTGTCCCTCTGAGAACTAGTGGAAGTGCCCAGTAATTTTTTTTTCATAATCCACTTAATGCATGAGAGAACAGGGGATAAGATTCTGTACAAGGTTGAAGCATGTAAAGGTAAGCTGAAGATTTGCAGTCATTCAATCATTCTTCCCCCTAGGAACAGCTGCAAATTTCAAATTAGGGAGGATGTTAAGGAATAGAAAGTTGAGAATAAATTGGAAGACAGAAACTAGCAAAAACTCTTAGGAATCCTTAGCAGTGGAATGACAGAAAGGAGACTTTAGGGGCCATAGAAGTCTGTAGTCTTCTGAAAACATTGGTTATATTCTGAACTTGTGCAGGGTAATAGATTAAAAAGCAAAGTAAAAAACAGGTGAAAAGCAGGAGTTGCAGAATCTTGCAATGTTGAAAATTAAAAGATTATACTTTATTATTCAACAGCAAGAGGAACCATAATGAACAACACACCAGGCTTAAATTTGAAATTTCTGGTGAACTACCAGATAAGCACATGGTAAAATAGTTGTAAATTGAGGCTCACCAAACCTACAACCCAGCATTGACTCCCATGAGTCCTGTCTTCATTAAATTAGTCATTACCTCCAAATTTAACTGCCTAGCAGAGGATAGTATGAATACTGCTTGATATATGATAAAATCATTTGGAATCTCTAGCATTTTTCTTTTAATATACCATTTCTGGTATTCATTATAAAATTTCTTGGCATGCCTATAAAACAAACTGAGAATAGAACAACTAGGCAGAAGGTAACAAGGGAAGAGAAGACTTGGCCAACAATATACACAAATAAATAACAATACACACGATAAGCACCTATAGAACTTTTCCCTAAAAGAGAGCAGAATACACATTCTTCTCAAGTACACATGGAACATTCTCCAACATAAACCATATACTTGTCCATTAAACAAGTTTGAGAAGACTTAAAGACTTTGGAATCCTACAAGATATGATTTCCTATCACAATAGTATGAAATTAGAAACTAACAACAAATTTACAAAATTCCCAAATAGTGCAAATTAAATAACATACTTCAAAATAACCAAAGGGTCAAAGAAGAAATTACAAAGAAGAAAATAAAAGATACTTTGGAATAAATAATACTGAAGACACAACACAAAATATAAGGGATACAGCTAATGCAGTACTCAGAGGGAAACTTAGTTATAAATGCCTCCTTTAAAAAAGAAGAAATATGGGGCGCCTGGGTGGCTCTGTCAGTTAAGCCTCCAACTTCGGCTTAGGTCATGATCTTGTGGTCTATGAGCTCGAGCCCCACGTCGGGCTCTGTGGAGACAGCTCAGAGCCTGGAGCCTACTTTGGATTCTGTGTCTCCCCCTCTCTCTGCCTCTCCCCTGCTTGCACTCCGTCTCTCTCTCTCTCTCTCTCTCTCTCTCTCTCTCTCTCTCTCTCAAAAATAAACATTTTTAAAAAAACATTAAAAAAATACCACATCAACAACCTAACCTTCTACCTGAAGATACTAGGAAAAGAGCAAAGTGGACAACCCTTTAGCTTGACTGACCAAGAATAAGAAAAGAACTCAAATTACTAAAATCAGTAATGAATAAAAGGATACTGCTATTGATATTACAGAAAGAAAAGAAATGGAATACTATGAGCAACTGTATTACAACAAATTAAATAACTTTGATGAAATGGAAAAATTCCTAGAAAGACGAAAACTTCCTAAAGTCTCAAGAAGAGATGAACTATCCGAAAAGATCAAAAACAAGTTTTATGGGGTGAATTTTACTCTCCCTGCACAAGATTCATATGTTGACAATCTCATCTCCAGTACCTCAGAATGTGACCTCATTTGGAAATAGGATCATTGCAGATGTAATTAGTTATGGTGAGGTCAAATGACTGGTGTCCTCATAAACATGAGAAATATGGACTCACATGCACACAGTAATAACACCAAATGATAATGAAAGCAGAGTGGAGTGGTGTTTATACAAGCCAAGAAACACCAATGATTGACAGCAAACCAGCAGAAGCTAGAGAGAGGAAAGGAACAGATTTTTCCTCAGGACCCTCAGAAGGAACCAATCCTGCCAACACCTTGATCTCAAATTTCTACTGTCCAGAATTGTGAAAAAATAGGTTTTTATTGTTTAGGGTACCTAGTGTGTGGCATTTTGTTACAGCAGCCCTAGCAAACTAACATTAGCAGAATGATTAAATTAGTAATGACAAAATGACCCCTTCCACCACTAAAAAAAGAAAAGCCCAGGCACAAATGGTCTCACTGGTGGATTTTACCAGGCACATAATGAAGAAATTCCAATTCTCCACAAAACCCTCCAAAAACATCAAAGATAAAGGAATATTTCTGTACTCATTCAGTAAAGCCAGCATTATTCTGTTACCAAAGCCAGAAATTGAAATCACAAGGAGATTTCACTCTTTTTTATGGCTGAGTAATATTCCATTATATATATACATATATATACATACATACATATGTATATACATATATACACATACATACATATGTATATACATATATACTACATCTTCCTTATCTATTCATCAATCAATGGACATTGGGCTCTTTTCATAATTTGCTATTGTTGATAATGCTGCTATAAGCATCGGGGTGTATGTGTCCCTTCGAATCAGTATCTTTGTCAATTGCTGGATCATAAGGTAGTTCTATTTTTAACTTTTTGAGGAACCTCCATACTGTTTTCTAGAGTTGCTGCACCAGTTTTTCATTCTCAGCAACAGTGTAAGAGGTTTCCCCTTTCTTCACATCTTTGCCAACACCTGTTGTTTCCTGTGTTGTTTATTTGAGCCATTCTGACAGTTGCGAGGTGATATATCATTGTAGTTTTTATTTGTATTTCCCTAATGATGTGTGATGTTGAGCATCTTTTCATGTGTCTGTTAGCCATCTGGATGTCTTCTTTGAAAAATGTCTGTCCATGTTTTCTGCCCATTTTTTAACTGGATTATTTGTTTTTTGGGTGTTGAATTTGATAAGTTCTTTACAGGTTCTGGATACTAGCCTTTTATCAGAAATGTCATTTGCAAATATCTTCTCTCATTCCATAAAACAGAATTAAATCTTGCCATTTACAAAGACATGGTTAGAGCTAGAGAGTATTATCCAAAGCTGAATAAGTCAGAGAAAGACAAATACGTTATGATTTTGCTCACATGTGGAATGTTAGAAACAAAACAGATGAATATAGGGGATAAAAAGAGAAAGAAAGGCAAACTATAAAAGAGAGTCTTAAACTATAGAGAATAAACTGAGGGTTGCTGGAGGGGAGGTGGACAGGGGGATGGGTTAAATGAGTGATGATTATTAAGGAGAGCACTCGTGATGAGCACTGGGTGTTGTATGTAAGTGATGAATCACTAAATTCTACACCTGAAACTAATATTACACTATATGTTAACTTAACTTGAATTTAAATTAAAGTTTGAAAAAAACAATAAAATTTAATAACATGAGAAAAAAACAAAGAAATCACAAGGAGAGAAATCTGTAGCCCAATATGCCTTATGAACATAGATATAAAATCTTCAACAAAAACTAGAAAACTGCATCAAGTAATATATAAAAAGTATTATATGCCATGAAAAGGTGTCATTAAGATTGGTTTAAATACAATATTGGTTTAAATCCACAAATTAATTAATAAAACACATGATATTAATATAATAAAGAATAGAAACCTTATCATTACAAAAGATGTAGAAAAAGCTTTTGACAAATTTCAACAGCCCTCATGATTAAAAACTGAGAAAAAATTGGAATGAAAGGATCTTTTTCAATGTGATAAAAGGCATCTACAAAAATGCCCACAGCTAACATGCTGAATGGATACTCTCCCTATGAGATCAGGAACAAGAAAAGGATTATTGCTCTCACCACTTCTATTCACCATTGTACTTGAGGTATCAGGCAGGGCAATTAAATAGAAAATGAAACAAAAGTCACCCAGATTGGAAAAGAAAAAATATAACTACCTTTATTTGGAACTAAGAAACTAATTTAGTAAGATTACAGGGTACAAGATCAATGTCCAAAATGAATCATATTTCGATCCATTTACAATGAATAAATAAAAAAATGTGACTAACAATTCCACTTATAACAGCATCAAAATAAATAAGATACTTAGGAATAAATTTAACCAAAAATTAAAATTGATACTCCAAAAACTATAATGCACTGCTGTAATAAATTTTAAAATACCTAAATAAGTAGAAAGAAATTCCAGGTTCATAGGTCAGAAGAATTAATATTAAGATGAGAGTACCTTCAAAAGTGATCTACAGATTACATGTAATCTCTATCAAAATCTCAACAGACTTCTTTGTAGAAATTGACCAGATGACTCTACAATTAATTTGAAAGTTCAAGGGACTCTGAATAGCCACATAATCCTGAATAAAAAATAAAAGAACAAAGTTGGAGGACTTAGACTTCCTGATTTTAATGGTTTCTTGTCTCACATTTAGGTCTTTCATCTATTTTGTATTTATTTTTGTATATGGTATAAGAAAGTGGTCCAATTTCAGTCTTCTGCATGTCACTGTCCAGTTTTCCCAACACCAGTTGTTGAAGAGACTGTCTTCTTCCCATTGCATATTTTTCCTGCTTTGTCAAAGACTAGTTGACCATATAGTTGTAGGTCCATTTATGGGTTTTCTATTCTGTTCCATTGATCTATGTATCTGTTTTTGTGCCAGTACCATACTCTTCTGATGATTGTACCTTTGTAATATAGCCTAAAGTCTAGAATTGTGATGCCTCCAGCTTTGCTTTTCATTTTCAAAATTGCTTTGGCTATATGAGGTCTTTTGTGCTTCCATATAACTTTTAGGATTGTTTGTTCTAGCTATGTGAAAGATGCTGGTAGTATTTTGATAGGGATTGCATTAAACGTGTAGATTCCTTTGGATAGTGTAGACATTTTAACAATATTTGTTCTTCCAATCCATGAGCATGGAATATTTTTCCCTTTCTTTGTGTCCTCTTCAATTTCTTTCATAAGTGTTCTACAGTTTTCAGAGTAAAGATCTTTTAACTCTTGGGTTAGGTTTATTCCTAGGTATTTTATCGTTTTGGGTGCATTATAAAAGGGATTGATTCCTTGATTTCTCTTTCTCCTGCTTCGTTACTGGTGTGTAGAAATACAACAGATTTCTGTATATTGTTTTTATATGCTGTGGCTTTGCTGAATTCATGTATCAATTCTAGTAATTTTTTTGTGAAGTCTTTCAGGTTTTGTACATAGAGTATCATGCCATCCGCGAATAATGAAATATTGACTTATTCCTTGCTGATTTAAATGCCTTTTTTTTTCTTTTTGTTGTCTGATTGCTGAGGCTAAGATTTCTGGTACTATGTTAAATAACAATGGTGAGAGTGGACATGCCTGTCTTGTTCCTGACCATAGAGGAAAAGTTCTCATTTTTTTCCCCACTGAGGATGATATTAGTTGTAGGTCTTTCATATATCGCCTTTATGATGTTGACCTATGTTCCTTTTACCCCTACTTTCTTGAGGGTTTTTATCAAAAATGGATGCTGTATTTAGTCAAATGCTTTTTTTGCATGTATTTAGAGGATCATATGTTTCTTATCCTTTCTTTTATTAATATGGTATATCACATTGATGGATTTGTGAATATTGAAGCACCCTTGCTGCCCAGAAATAAATCCCACTTGATCCTGGTGAATAATCCTTTTAATGTACTGTTGGACTTGATTTGCTAGTATCTTGTTGAGAATTTTTGCATCTATGTTCATCAGGGATATTGGCCTATAATTCTCCTTTTTAGTGGGGTCTTTGTTGGGTTTGGGAATAAAGGTTATGCTGGCCTCATAGAGTGAGTTTGGAATTTTTCCTTCCATTTCTATTTTATGTAACATTTTGAGTAGAATAAGTATTAACTCTTCTTTAAATATCTGGAAATTCCCAGAATTTCCCTGGGAAGCCAGCTGGCCCTGGGCTTTTGTTTGTTGTGAGATATTTGATTATTGATTCAATTTCTTTTCTGTTTATGGGTCTGTTCAAAATTCTACTTCTTCCTATTTCAGTTTTGGTAGTTTATATGTTTTCAGGAATTTATCCATTTCTTCCAGATTGTCCACCTTTTTGGCATATAATTTTACTTAATATTTTCTTATAATTGTTTGTATTTCTGTGGTGTTTGTTATGATCTCTCCTCTTTCATTCATGATTTTATTTATTTGGGTCCTTTTTCTTTTTTGATAAGTATGGCTAGGGGTTGATCAATTTCATTAATTCTTTTAAGGAACCCACTCCTAGTTTCATTGATTTGTTCTATTTTTTTTTCTTGGTCCTATGTCATTTATTTCTATTCTAATATATTACATCTTCTTCTGGCTTTAGGCTTTATTTGCTATTACTTTTCTAGCTCTGTTAGGTGTAAGATTAGGTTGTACATTCGAGATCTTTCTTGCTTCTTGAGTTAAGCCTCTTCCCTCTTATAACTTCTTTTGCTGCATCCCAAATGTTTTGGACTATTGTGTTTTCATTTTCATTTGCTTCTGTGTATTTTTTATTTATTATTTAATTTCCTGGTTAACCCATTCATTCTTTAATAGGACATTCTGCAACCTCTATGTATTTGTAGTCTTAATTTTTTTCTTATAGTTGACTTCAGGTTTCATAGAGTCATGGCCTGAAAATAAACATGGCCTGATCTCAGTCTTTTTGCACTTGTTGAGGCCTGATTTGTGACCCAATATGTGATCTATTCCGGAAAATGTCCCATGTGCATTTGAGAAGAATGTGTATTCTGCTGCTTTAGGATGAAATGTTCTGAATACATCTGTTAAGTGCATCTCGTCCAGTGTGTCATTCAAAGTCATTGTTTCTTTGTTGATTTTCTGCCTAGATCTCTCCGTTGCTGTGAGTTGTTAAAGTCCTCTACTATTATTGTATTATTATCAATGAGTTTCTTTATGTTTGTTATTAATTGATTTATATGTTTGGGTGCTTCTAAGTTGGGAGCATAGTTATAATTGTTAGATCTTCTTGATGCCTAGACCCCTTAATTATGATATAATGCCCTTCTCCATCTCTTACGGTCTTTGTCTTAAAATTTAGTTTTTCTGATATAAGCATAACTACTCCAGCTCTCTTTTGGCATCCCATTAGCATGATAGATGACTCTGCATCCCCTTTCAATCTGCAGATGTCTTTAGGTCAAAAACGAATCTTTTGTAAGGTGGCATATAGATGGGTCTGGTTTTTTATCCATTCTGGTACCCTATGTATTTTGATTGGAGTATTTAGTCCATTTACATTCAGACTGATTATTGATAGATATGAATTTAGTACCATTGTATTACCTGTAAAGTTGTTGTTTCTGGAGATTTTCTCTTTTTCTTTTTAGTCTGTGTTGCTTTTGGTCTTTCTTTCCCACACAAAGTGTCCCCTTTAATATTTCTTGTAGGGCTCGTTCAGTGGTCGTGAACTCCTTTAGTTTTTGTCTGGGAAACTATCTCTCCTTCTATTCTGAGTGACAGCCTTGCTGGATAGAGTATTCTTGGCTGCATGTTTTCCCCATTCAGCACAGTGAATATATCATGCCACTCCCTTCTGGCTTGCCAAGATGGTGTAGAAAGATCTACTGATAACCTTATCTGTCTTCCCTTATAGGTTAAGGATTTCTTTTTTCTCGCTGCTTTCAGGATTTTTTCCTTATCTCTATTTTGGACATTTTACTACCATGTCATCTTGGTGTTGGCCTGCTTTTGTTGACTTTGATGGGAGTTATCTGCGCCTCCTGGATTTGGATGTCTCTTTCCTCCTGCACATTAGGGAATTTTTCAGCTACAATTTTCTCAAATAAACTTTCTGCCCCTTTCTGCTCTCTTCTCTTTCTGGGACTCCTATGATATGAATGTTATTATGCTTTATGGAGCCACTGATTTCCCTAAGTCCACATTCGTGACCCAATATTTTTCTTTCCCTCTTCTATTCAGCTTCATTATTTTCTAGCATTTTATCTTTTATATCACTTATTCATTTCTGTTTTTTCCATCCTCGTGGTCATCACATTCAGTTGGTTTTGCATATCGCTTATAGCATTTCTATTTCAGCCTATCAAATTTTTAGGTCTTTTGTCTCTGTGCTAAGGGACTCCCTGGTATCTTCTATGCTTGTCTCAATCTCAATACCCTAGTATCATTATGATTATTATTTAAAAACATTTTTTTTACATTTATTTATTTTTGAGAGACAGAGTATGAGCAGGGAAGGGGCAGAGAGAGAGGGAGACAGAGAAACTGAATCAGGCTCCAGGCTCTGAGCTGTCAGCACAGAGCCCGACGCTAGGCTCGAACCCACGAACCGTGAGATCATGACATGAGCCGAAGTTGGATGCTTAACGGACTGAGCCACCCAGGCGCCCCAATGGTTGTTATTTTAAATTCTGGTTCAAGCGTATTACTTATGCTTGACAGATCCTTGGCTGTGATTTCTTCTTGTTCTTTCTTTGGGGATGAATTCCTCCATCCTGGCACTATGTCTAGGTTTCTGTCTTCTGTGTGTTAGGAAGGTCTGCTCCTGAGAGTAATGGCTATATTAAGAAGAGGTCGTGTACTGTGCAGGGCCCGATGCTTCAGGAAGTGTTTCTGGTGTACGCTATGTGCACTCTGTTGTTGTGTTTGGGCTGCTCTTTCCCTCAGGTCAGTCTTCTGCAGACTCTCTCTGTGCTTGCAGTGGGGACTATTTGAACCTTGTTCAGTGAGTAGTGAGTTTTACCTAGGTGTATTTTGCTTGGCTTGTTAAAAGAGGCTAGATCCTATTTCCCCAAGAGCTGAAGCTTTGCAGCACTCTATGGTCAGTAGACTTGGTGGGTGCAGGGGGTTTGTGCTGGTCTTCTGGAGGAGGGGGCCACTGCTATTCCGCCTGTAAGGCATACTTGCTCTAGGAAAAAATCCCCTGAAGAGCGCGGTGGGGCAGGATTTGATGTCGGCAGCTCAGGCCTGCACTGTGGATGTTGTGCTGCTCACTAAAGTCCATCCCGTGCTGATGGGTGGGGGTAAAAATGACATCAGTCATCTCTCTCATCTCTAGAGAGGGGAGTTTGTGCCTGCAGCTCTTCAGGAATACCTCACAGAAGAGTCTCTCTTCCTTTGTCCCAGGCTTCCCTCAAGTTCCTGCCTTTATTCTGTCCGTGTCTGAGCAGTCTGCCACCTGCTACTGCAGTGCTCTTGTGTTTTATCTCTGGTGCACCACCTGAGTTTCAGAACTCCAAATTTTAAGGACCCGGCAAGAAATGAACCCCCACTGATCCTTTGGGGGAAGGTCTTGCCTTGCTGTGGCTGGTGCCAGTTTGTCCCAGAAGGGCAGTTGCACGAATGCACAGTGGCTTGCAGTTTATGGTAAAGTATAGCATAAAGCCGAAGTCCAGGTAGATGCCCTCAACAGCTGCCTCTGCTCTTATGCTAATAAATGGGGCAGCTTAATGGCACCTGCAGGCACTTTTGTCCCTGGAGAGGCAGTGCCACCTCTCCCAAGTGTACTCCAAGATGAACTTTCTCCCAGTGCGGCCTAGGGGGATCCTGACTACACTGTCTGCTCGCAGGCCTCTGCCCTCCTCCACAGGAGCACCTATGCTGTAACTATAGCCAGGCTCCACCCTGGTGATGGCACGGACTTCTAAAACTTCAGACCTTGAGCTCCACTGATCATAAAACTTTGCAACTATCAGCGCTCCTTGCTTTCCTCGTCATTGGTTTTGGGGGAGTGTGTCTTTTGTTCAGTGTCCTGTGTCCTGCTGTCTCTCCCTTTCTGTCTCTTTCCCAGATCAGGGCTCCCTCCCTGCCACAGCACCAGTGATTCTTTTCTCCCCCCAGAGTCATGTCTCTGCACCTCCTTCCTACCTTCCATGATGTGGCCTCTTTTCTCCTAAATGTGCAGCTTATTCCCTCAGTTCTCAGATTGATTTCCTGGGTGTTCAGAAGCGTTTAATATTTATCTAGCTGTGTTCAAGGGACGAGGCAAAGATAAGGTCCTCCTACTATGCCATCTTAATTCCAGTTTATTGATCAATTTTCAAATGCTGAACCAACATTGTATAACTGTAGCAAATCTCTATTCGTTGTGTAAAATTCTTATGTTCTTATTATGTTTTTGGATTTGCTAATATTTAATTGATTTTTTGCATCATTGTTTATGAGACATATTGCTTGGTGAATTTTCCTTTCTTATAATGCCTTTAGTGTAGTTTTGGTAATAAGGTAATGCAGCCTCATGGAATGAGTTAGGAAATGTTCCTTCTGCTTGTATTTTCTGGAAGCATTTGTAGAGAATTGGTATCATTTCTTCATTATGTTTTGGTAGACTTTACCACTGAAATAATCTGGGCCTGTCACTCTTTTTCTGGAAGGTTATTAATTATTGATTCAATTTTTTAAATACATACAGACTTACTTAGATTCTATGTTTCTTTTTGCATGTATTTTAGTGGTTTATGTCTTTCATGGAATTTCTCCATTCCATCCCTCGTGAAATTTATGGGCACAGAATTTTTCATAATAATTTGGGGGTGAAAGTTTGCCCTATAATGTGAGTTTTCTCGTGGGTCCTAGAAAAGTCACTGATTTTCAGTTTGTTCAGCCTTTTTCTTATTATAAAGACTGGAGTGAAATTGGAAGTCATTTTTAAGTCTAAGGGAGCAGTGTTTACAACAGTGATTTGTGACAACTTTTTCAATGCCACAATAATTTGATGTAGCCTATGGACCCTCATTATAAAAACAAATTAACAAAATTATAATCGCAATATCAAATATAATTCTGTCCTGAAACCCATTCTTGGTGTCCCCTATACTAAGATAGTGTTTTCCAAAATTTCATATTCATGACCAATTTTAACAAAATTGGCCAGCGTTCTTTTTAAACACACAGAGCGATTGACTTGCACCAAACCTACTGAATACGAATATTTGGGAGAGAGCTTAGAACTCTGTATTCAAACAAGCATTAAAAGTGATTGTGGTGCATAACATATTATAAGAACTACTTCTCTCTCTAGATTGCTGCACTCTATGCAGTATTATCACTGCATTCTTTCTCAGTAAAATTCTTAGCATCAATATCCTATCCACATCCTATCCACAATATCCTCTCCACATTTCACACTATTCTTTCCAAATTTCTTTCTTGTCTCTGGTTCCAAGTTTCTCTATACTTGACACATCATCTTCACTTTCCTGGTTTCTAACATTAATGAGGACTTCACCACTTTTCTGTTTTTTACAGGAAGTCTGATTATTCAAATGCGGTGTCAGCTTTCTTTCCTCAAAACTCTTTTTTTTTTCACTATTGACAGTTTAGTCTTTATTTTTTTTATTTTTTTTTTAATTTTTTTTTTATTTTTTTTTTATTTTTTAATATATGAAATTTACTGTCAAATTGGTTTCCATACAACACCCAGTGCTCATCCCAAAAGGTGCCCTCCTCAATACCCATCACCCACCCTGCCCTCCCTCCCACCCCCCATCAACCCTCAGTTTGTTCTCAGTTTTTAACAGTCTCTTATGCTTTGGCTCTCTCCCACTCTAACCTCTTTTTTTTTTTTTTTTTCTTTT
>NC_064817.1:95703765-95759726 GCF_023721935.1 Panthera uncia
GTTGGTTGCCTTTTAGTTTTGTTGGTTGTTTCCTTTGCTGTGCAGAAGCTTTTTATCTTCATAAGGTCCCAGTAATTCACTTTTGCTTTTAATTCCCTTGCCTTTGGGGATGTGCCGAGTAAGAGATTGCTACGGCTGAGGTCAGAGAGGTCTTTTCCTGCTTTCTCCTCTAAGGTTTTGATGGTTTCCTGTCTCACATTCAGGTCCTTTATCCATTTTGAGTTTATTTTTGTGAATGGTGTGAGAAAGTGGTCTAGTTTCAACCTTCTGCATGTCGCTGTCCAGTTCTCCCAGCACCATTTGTTAAAGAGACTGTCTTTTTTCCACTGGATGTTCTTTCCTGCTTTGTCAAAGATGAGTTGGCCATACGTTTGTGGGTCTAGTTCTGGGGTTTCTATTCTATTCCATTGGTCTATGTGTCTGTTTTTATGCCAATACCATGCTGTCTTGATGATGACAGCTTTGTAGTAGAGGCTAAAGTCTGGGATTGTGATGCCTCCTGCTTTGGTCTTCTTCTTCAAAATTACTTTGGCTATTCGGGGCCTTTTGTGGTTCCATATGAATTTTAGGATTGCTTGTTCTAGTTTCGAGAAGAATGCTGGTGCAATTTTGATTGGGATTGCATTGAATGTGTAGATAGCTTTGGGTAGTATTGACATTTTGACAATATTTATTCTTCCAATCCATGAGCAGGGAATGTCTTTCCATTTCTTTATATCTTCTTCAATTACCTGCATAAGCTTTCTATAGTTTTCAGCATACAGATCTTTTACATCTTTGGTTAGATTTATTCCTAGGTATTTTATGCTTCTTGGTGCAATTGTGAATGGGATCAGTTTCTTCATTTGTCTTTCTGTTGCTTCATTGTTAGTGTATAAGAATGCAACTGATTTCTGCACATTGATTTTGTATCCTGCAACTTTGCTGAATTCATGTATCAGTTCTAGCAGACTGTTGGTGGAGTCTATCGGATTTTCCATGTATAATATCATGTCATCTGCAAAAAGCGAAAGCTTGACTTCATCTTTGCCAATTTTGATGCCTTTGATTTCCTTTTGTTGTCTGATTGCTGATGCTAGAACTTCCAGCACTATATTAAACAACAGCGGTGACAGTGGGCATCCCTGTCGTGTTCCTGATCTCAGGGAAAAAGCTCTCAGTTTTTCCCCGTTGAGGATGATGTTAGCTGTGGGCTTTTCATAAATGGCCTTTATGATCTTTAAGTATGTTCCTTCTATCCCGACTTTCTCAAGGGTTTTTATTAAGAAAGGGTGCTGGATTTTGTCAAAGGCCTTTTCTGCATCGATTGACAGGATCATATGGTTCTTCTCTTTTTTTTTGTTAATGTGATGTATCACGTTGATCGATTTGCGAATGATGAACCAGCCCTGCATCCCAGGAATGAATCCCACTTGATCATGGTGAATAATTCTTTTTATATGCTGTTGAATTCGATTTGCTAGTATCTTATTAAGAATTTTTGCATCCATATACATCAGGGATATTGGCCTGTAGTTCTCTTTTTTTACTGGGTCTCTGTCTGGTTTAGGAATCAAAGTAATACTGGCTTCATAGAATGAGTCTGGAAGTTTTCCTTCCCTTTCTATTTCTTGGAATAGCTTGAGAAGGATAGGTATTATCTCTGCTTTAAATGTCTGGTAGAACTCCCCTGGGAAGCCATCTGGTCCTGGACTCTTATTTGTTGGGAGATTTTTGATAACCGATTCAATTTCTTCGCTGGTTATGGGTCTGTTCAAGCTTTCTATTTCCTCCTGATTGAGTTTTGGAAGAGTGTGGGTGTTTAGAAATTTGTCCATTTCTTCCAGGTTGTCCAATTTGCTGGCATATAATTTTTCATAGTATTCCCTGATAATTGTTTGTATCTCTGAGGGATTGGTTGTAATCATTCCATTTTCATTCATGATTTTATCTATTTGGGTCATCTCCCTTTTCTTTTTGAGAAGCCTGGCTAGAGGTTTGTCAATTTTGTTTATTTTTTCAAAAAACCAACTCTTGGTTTCGTTGATCTGCTCTACAGTTTTTTTAGATTCTATATTGTTTATTTCTGCTCTGATCTTTATTATTTCTCTTCTTCTGCTGGGTTTAGGCTGCCTTTGCTGTTCTGCTTCTATTTCCTTTAGGTGTGCTGTTAGGTTTTGTATTTGGGATTTTTCTTGTTTCTTGAGATAGGCCTGGATTGCAATGTATTTTCCTCTCAGGACTGCCTTCGCTGCATCCCAAAGCGTTTGGATTGTTGTATTTTCATTTTCGTTTGTTTCCATATATATTTTAATTTCTTCTCTAATTGCCTGGTTGACCCACTCATTCGTTAGTAGGGTGTTCTTCAACCTCCATGCTTTTGGAGGTTTTCCAGACTTTTTCCTGTGGTTGATTTCAAGCTTCATAGCATTGTGGTCTGAAAGTATGCATGGTATAATTTCAATTCTTGTAAACTTATGAAGGGCTGTTTTGTGACCCAGTATATGATCTATCTTGGAGAATGTTCCATGTGCACTCGAGAAGAAAGTATATTCTGTTGCTTTGGGATGCAGAGTTCTAAATATATCTGTCAAGTCCATCTGATCCAATGTATCATTCAGGGCCCTTGTTTCTTTATTGACTGTGTGTCTAGATGATCTATCCATTTCTGTAAGTGGGGTGTTAAAGTCCCCTGCAATGACCACATTCTTATCAATAAGGTTGCTTATGTTTATGAGTAATTGTTTTATATATCTGGGGGCTCGGGTATTTGGCGCATAGACATTTATAATAGTTAGCTCTTCCTGGTGGATAGACCCTGTGATTATTATATAATGCCCTTCTTCATCTCTTGTTACAGTCTTTAATTTAAAGTCTAGTTTGTCTGATATATGTATGGCTACTCCAGCTTTCTTTTGGCTTCCAGGAGCATGATAAATAGTTCTCCATCCCCTCACTCTCAATCTAAAGGTGTCCTCAGATCTAAAATGAGTCTCTTGTAGACAGCAAATAGATGGGTCTTGTTTTTTTATCCATTCTGATACCCTATGTCTTTTAGTTGGCGCATTTAATCCATTTACATTCAGTGTTATTATAGAAAGATATGGGTTTAGAGTCATTGTGATGTCTGTATGTTTTATGCTTGTAGTGATGTCTCTGGTACTTTGTCTCACAGGATCCCCCTTAGGATCTCTTGTAGGGCTGGTTTCGTGGTGACAAATTCCTTCAGTTTTTGTTTGTTTGGGAAGACCTTTATCTCTCCTTCTATTCTAAATGACAGACTTGCTGGATAAAGGATTCTCGGCTGCATATTTTTTCTGTTTAGCACACTGTAGATATCGTGCCAAGCCTTTCTGGCCTGCCAAGTTTCAAAGGAGAGATCAGTCACGAGTCTTATAGGTCTCCCTTTATATGTGAGGGCACGTTTATCCCTTGCTGCTTTCAGAATTTTCTCTTTATCCTTGTATTTTGCCAGTTTCACTATGATATGTCGTGCAGAAGATCGATTCAAGTTACGTCTGAAGGGAGTTCTCTGTGCCTCTTGGATTTCAATGCCTTTTTCCTTCCCCAGTTCAGGGAAGTTCTCAGCTATAATTTGTTCAAGTACCCCTTCAGCACCTTTCCCTCTCTCTTCCTCCTCTGGGATACCAATTATGCGTATATTATTTTTTTTTAGTGTATCACTTAGTTCTCTAATTTTCCCCTCATACTCCTGGATTTTTTTATCTCTCTTTCTTTCAGCTTCCTCTTTCTCCATAACTTTATCTTCTAGTTCACCTATTCTCTCCTCTGCCTCTTCAAGCCGAGCCATTGTGGTTTCCATTTTGTTTTGCATTTCGTTTAAAGCATTTTTCACCTCCTCGTGACTGTTCCTTAGTCCCTCGATCTTTATGGCAAGAGATTCTCTGCTGTCCTGTATACTGTTTTCAAGCCCAGCGATTAATTTTATGACTATTATTCTAAATTCACTTTCTGTTATATTATTTAAATCCTTTTTGATCAGTTCATTAGCTGTTGTTATTTCCTGGAGATTCTTCTGAGGGGAATTCTTCCGTTTGGTCATTTTGGAGAGTCCCTGGCGTGGTGAGGACCTGCAGGGCACTTCCCCTGTGCTGTGGTGTATAACTGGAGTTAGTGGGCGGGGCCGCAGTCCGACCCGATGTCTGCCCCCAGCCCACTGCTGGGGCCACAGTCAGACTGGTGTGTGCCTTCTCTTCCCCTCTCCTAGGGGCGGGATTCACTGTGGGGTGGCGTGGCCCGTCTGGGCTACTTGCACACTGCCAGGCTTGTGTTGCTGGGGATCTGGCGTATTAGCTGGGGTGGGTAGGCAAGGTGCACGGGGGGTGGAGGGGCAGGCTTAGCCCGCTTCTCCTTAGGTGATCCACTCCAGGAGGAGCCCTGTGGCAGCGGGAGGGAGTCAGATCCGCCGCCGGAGGTTTGGCTCCGCAGAAGCACAGAGTTGGGTGTTTGCGCGGAGCGAGCAAGTTCCCTGGCAGGAACTGGTTCCCTTTGGGATTTTGGCTGGGGGATGGGCGGGGGAGATGGCGCTGGCGCCTTTGTTCCCCGCCAAGCTGAGCTCTGCCGTCCGGGGGCTCAGCAGCTCTCCCTCCCTTTGTCCTCCAGCCTTCCCGCTTTCCGAGCAGAGCTGTTAACTTATGACCTCCCAGACGCTAAGTCGCGCTTGCTGTCGGAACACAGTCCGTCCGGCCCCTCCGCTTTTGCCAGCCAGACTCGGGGGCTCTGCTTGGCCGGCGGGCCGCCCCTCCGCCCCGGCTCCCTCCCGCCAGTCCGTGGAGCGCGCACCGCCTCGCCGCCCTTCCTACCCTCTTCCGTGGGCCTCTAGTCTGCGCTTGACTCCGGAGACTCCCTTCTGCTAATCCTCTGGCCGTTTTCTGGGTTCTTTAGGCAGGTGTAGGTGGAATCTAAGTGATCGGCAGGACGCGCTGTGAGCCCCGCGTCCTCCTACGCCGCCATCTTCCGGAACCTCTCCTCAAAACTCTTAAAGCTTTTAGTAGTATAATCACATAATATTGTGCTCTGAGGTTTTTTTTCATATCTAAATATTTTTTGTTCTGAATAATTACCCTGTTAACTAAATATCAGGACTAGCACATTTTCTCTCTGAGGGGATACAAAGTTGTTGTTATTAATTTTGATTAAACTTGATTATTGATTATTATCATTTTTGATTATCAATCATGAGTATACATATATATCACATTTATTTATATATGGATTATATATGGTATATATAAATATTGTGTATATAGAAGTATCATTAGATATCAGGTGCCCATCTCACACTTTACAGCACTTTTGTGCCTTTTTAAACACTTGTTTTTCCTGTTTCTCCAATTCTCCCATAATATGACTGATTTTATTTTCCCTATGTTATTTACTATGAAGCAGAGTTGGTTATGCATTGTTCTCTAGTTCACATACTTTCTTATAATTCCATTTGTGTATTCACAATGGTTTCTCGCCATTTTTTAGCAAAATTTCAATTGGGAGACCAAGATTTTACTTTTTCTAATTTAAAATATTAAAAAAAATTGGAGGCATACTGTGTTTAGTAGAAAGTGACTTCATAAATTAGCTCGCAAAAATTAACACTTAGAAAATCATGATATGAATGTAAGAAACAATGAAATTTTACAGCTAACCATTATACACACTGATATATACAGCATTGCCAACATCCTAGACAGTTTATTTCTGCTAACAGATCCTCCTTCCCAAAGTAACTACTTTCCTAATTTGTAAAACCTTAAATAAGGTTTTTATATTTTTGATTTTGATATAAATGTTATCACACAGTATATACTCTTGTGTCCGATTTCATGTGCTCAGTATTATGTTTGAGCTTCATCAATACTGTGGCATATGATGGGTTGCAAATATTTTCTCCCAACCTGGAAAAAGCTTGCCTTTTCACTTTCTTCATGGAGATTTGTTTATGAAGTGGCTTTTAAATTTTGATGTCCAATTTATCAACTGTCTTATAGTTAGTATTTATGCCATCTTCACCTACTCCAAGATCATGAAGGTATTTTTAGATTATCCTCTATAAGATTGGGTTATCGTTTAGAAGACTTATTATATTACCTCTTTTTCTATTTCTTTTCTTTTTTTTTGATTTTATTTATTTATTTAGAGAGAGAGAACATGAGTAGGGAGGGGCAGTGAGAGAGGGAGAGAGAGAGAATCCCAAGCAGGCTCTGCACTGACAGCATAGAGCCTGATGCAGGGCTTGAACTCACAAACTGCAAGATCATGACCTGAGCTGAAACCAAGAATTGGTTGCTTAACCGACTGAGCCACCCAGGTGCCCCTACTTCTTTGTATTTCTATCAACAGTCCCCCTGGAATTTAATTTTGTGTATGGTGTGAGGTATGAGTCAAGACTCTTATTTCCTTTTTAACTATAAAGATATCCAACTGACCCAACACCATTTATTGTTTTTTTTTTTCTATTGTTCTATACTATACTTTTTCCAGTAATAAACTGCCAAATTTAGTGATAACTGTATCTTGCCTTGTTTACTAACAGTCTGTAATCATCATCATCATCATCATCATCATCAGGGAATGTTAGATTTAATTAAATGCTTTTTGTATTGAATGAAACTATCCTATGATTTTCTCTTTTGTTCTATTGATATGAGAAATCACATTATTACATAAAGTTTTTATTATGGTAAAAATTATATAACATAAATTTACTGTTTTAACCATCTTTAAGTATACAATTCAGTTGCACCAAGTACATGCACATTGTATAGCGATCACCATTTTCAGTTTCTAGAAGTTTTTTTTTTTTAAGTTTGTTTATTTTACAGAGAAAGAGACAGAGAGCACATGTGTGAGTTGGGGTGGGGCAGAGAGATAGAGAGGGAGAGAGAGAATCCCAAGCAGACTTCATGCTGTCAGCACAGAGCCTGACACAGGGTTCGATCTCATGAACTGTGAGATCATGACATGAGCCAATATCAAGAGTTGGACATGTAACCGACTGAGCCACCCAGGCACCCCGGTCTTTAGAACTTTTTAATCATCCCAAATCGGGTTGAGTTTTGAGCAATGGACATACATTCTTTCACTCTTTTTTGTGTACTACTCTAAAGATTGCAAAATGAAATCTTACCTTATTAATAAGCCTAATATAAATTAGAATACTTCCATTTTTTGACCAATTTAAAATGTTTAGAATAGGTTAACTCCATTTAGCTTGTTCTTGTCTTTGTGCTATCTTTGTAATATATTTTAATTTTACATAATCTGCAAATATTTTACACCCCACAGAATATTATTATTATTTCATGTATTCAACATGAATTTAGATTTTAACTTCACATTCATTCTTTCTCTTGTACATTCTTTCCTGCAATTCCTTCTTTCCATCAGAGATCAGTTTTATTCTGTGTGAACTTCTACATATTCCCTTTAATACTGGTGTGCTGATAGTGGATTTTCTACTTTTTTGTCTTTTGGAGTTTTTGTTTTTTGGTCTTAGAAAGTTGTCATACCTACTTCATTTTAGAAATTACCTTTCTAGGTATAAGTTGCATATAATAAGCTGTGAAAAAAGTTGAAACATGCATGGGTTTTACAAATATACACACCCATGAACCGGTACTCACTCAAGATTTAGAAAAGTTTCACCACTCAGGAAAGTTGCTTCCTGTCCCTCTGCAGTGTTGGGGAGGAAAACCTTTCTCTGCCCTATGGTTCTTCTAAACTGGACTTAGAATCAAATTGACATGAGACAGATTAACAGGAGAAAATCAAATTGAATAGGCATTCTTATGGGAAATCCACACATACATGAAATTCCAAAGATAATGAGGCAATAAGAAGCTTATCTGAACTATGGAGAGGGGTAGTATCTAAGCATACAAAAAGGAGAAACTCATTAGCAAGAAGGTGAAAGGAGATGTTTGGAAAATCAAGGTTGCCCTATTATGCAGATAAGTTCTTTAGGTGACAGGAATCTCTGTTAATAGCAACCTTCCTGGAAAGGCTCTCCTTTCCAATATAAATTTAGGCAGTTTTGGGAGAGGCAGAGAGCTTTTCCTGCATCTTTTGGATTTCAATTACTTTTAACTCAAAAAAATTGTTATGCTAAGTGCCGAATTTGGGGACACCTTCCCTGGGTCCCTGTGGCATTAACCACCTTCACCACCCAAGGTAACTACCATTCCCATGTGTACTATTACAGCATAATTTTGTCTAATGTAGAATTTCATATGCTTGGGCCCACATAGTAATTACTCCTTTATCTCTGGCTTCCTTAACAGAAAATACTCTTGTTATCATCTATGTACTTATATGTTCAAATAGTTTTTAATTTTTGTTTCTGAATAGTCTTCCATTATGTGGATATATCATAGTTCAAAATTCTCTTCTTAATGGCGATTTGTATTTTTCCCTATTTTAGTTCTAACTTGACAGCTTATTTTATTTATTTATTTTTTTTAACGTTCACTTATTTTTGAGACTGAGAGAGACAGAGTACCAGTGGGGGAGGGACAGAGAGAGAGGGAGACACAGAATCCAAAGCCGGCTACAGGCTCTGAACTGTGAATACAGAACCCAACGTGGGGCTTGAATTCACGGACTGCATGATCATGACCTGAGCTGAAGTCAGATATTTGACCAACTGAGCCACCCAGGTGCCCCTAGACAGCTTATTTTAAATAGAGAAGGTATGAAATTGCTATATAAGTCTTTCTGTGTACATAGGTTTTTATTTCCTTTTAGGAAATAACCAAGGGTAGAAATACTGGGTAATAGGTAATAGGTCGAGGTTTAACTTGTATAAAAAAGTGAAAAATGTGTTTTTCAGATTTATAATTTATAAAATTCATATAATTTCAGATTTAAAAATCAAAAGGTGATTTATACCATTTTGTACTCACAGCCACAATGTATAAGGCTTTAAGCTATTCTACATCTTTACCCTAACTTGAATTTGCCATTTGTTTTCATTTTAGCTATTTTAATGAGGGTAAAGTGATGTCTTTTTGTGGTTTACTTTGTAACTCCCAAATGGCTACTGATGCTTAGCAGCTTTTCATGTTTTATTTAGCCATTCTATGTCTTCTGTCAAGTTTCTAATGAGAAGTATTGCCTACTTTTAAATTAAAATTTCTGTCTTTTAAATTTCGAATTGTAGGCATTCTTTATATATTCTGAATACAACTTCTTTTTCATATTTATGTTATGAGTATAGTCTCCCAAGTCTATGGTCTCTCTTTATTTCCATAATAACATACTCTCAAGAGCAAAGGTTTTAATGTTGATAAGAGACAGAATTTTATATTTTATTTTAATGATATTTATTCTTTATGTCCTGTTTAAGCAATATTTTTCTACCCCCCAAATCATGAAGGAATTCTTTGTTTTTCTTCCTGTAGTTTCATTATTTTTTTTAAATGTTTATTTATTTTTGAGAGAGAGAGAGACAGAGCGCAAGCAGGGGAGGGACAGAGAGAGAGGGAGACCTAGAATCAGAAGCAGGCTCCAGGCTCTGAACTATGAGCACAGAACCCAAAGCAGGACTCAAACCCATGAACCATGAGATCATGACATGAGCTGAAGTCGGACACTCAACCAGTTGAGCCACCCAGGTGCCCCTTCATAATGTGAATTTTTACATTTATATATGTGATCTATCTTAATTTAATATTTGTGCACCTATCTTAATATTTGTTCATTTTTAAAAAAATAAAGACAGCTAGTTCTTCTGCTGCCAGTTATTGAGAAAAACTATCCTTTCCTCATTGTATTAGTTTGGCATCATTGTAATTTCTGTTTAATGACAGCTGTCAGTTTTCTTATTGCTATTTTTCTGATCATGCCCTTTTATCCATGATTACTCCTGTTTGCAGGAATTTTACTATGATCTTTCTATATGTGAATTTACTTACACATATTCTTCTTTTGTTTTGTAATTCTCACTGATACTGTGGCCTTCTATTCAGATATTTCTTCTGCCCTTTCCTCTGTCACCTCTCTTTTGGTTACTTGTCATGCATATATATATATATATATATATATATATATATATATATATAAATCATTTCTCCTAACTCTTTTTAAATTTCCCACCCTTCTTTCCCTCTTTGTCCTTTACTCAGTATATACATTATAAACCTGTGTGCCAGTTTAATAATCTTTGCCTCATCTGTGTTTAATACACTGTTTTGCACATCTTTGGAGTTCATTATTTTCAGTTGTTTTCTTTGTTAATTGTATAATTTGTTGTTATGAATTCATATTTTATTTTTAAAGCCTTCTTTTTTCTTGTTTTATTGAATATGTTGTATCAGTTATTCAGTTGATATTAGATTATCAACAATGCATGATATAGAAAAATTTCGAATATTACACTGAACGCTCTTACTGTATCCTACACATAAACTCCTCAGCTATGCAGCTATTTTGCTGCACTTGCTTTAGTGCTTTGTGTGCTTGTATTCATGCGTGCGTGTGTGTGCCACTTCATTATTATTTATTACTTTGCTGAACCTTTTAAGTGTGTTTTGCAAAGGTGACCCTCCACCCCTGTAGTTAGGTTGAATAGTGGCTCCCCACAATATATGCCAGACTAGAACCTCGGAATTACTATGTTATTTTGAATTAAGTTCTTTGCAGATGCACTTAAGATAAAGCTCTTCAGATGAGATGATACTTGATTAGGATGGTCCTAAATCCAATGAATGATGTATTTATAAGAGACAGAAAAGGAAAAAACAAAACAGACCCAGGAGAAAAGGCCATGTGGCGATGTAGGTTGAGACTGGAATGGAGACAATGATACTTGAGGAGAACCAGGAGCTCCCAGAACCTGGAAGAACCAAGGAAAGTTTCTGCCATAGAGCCCTTGGAGGTAGCATGACTCTGCTGGCAATCTGATTTCAGGCTTCTGGCCTCTAGAACCCGAAGAGAATACATTTCTATTGTTTTAGGCCACCAAATATGTAGCAATTTGTTGTGGCTGCCCTAGGAAACTAATACAACCCCTAAATATCTCACCACATATATCCTGAGAACAAGGATATTCTTGTGCACATGTAATACGATTATCAAATCAGAGCAGTTAGCATTGTTACAACATTATTATCTAATATATAGTCCTTATCTAATTTCTCCAATTGCCTTACTAATATGATTCATTGAATTTAATTGTTTTCAACTCAAGATCCAAACCAGAATCACACCTTGCATTTACATATCTTTAGGCTACTTGAACCTGAAATAGTACCTCAACTTTTTTTTGTTGTTGTTGTTTTTGGTAAGAATGCAGTCCAGTTGTTTTATAGAACATCCCTCAATCTCAGTTTATCTGATTGTAATCTCATTTCTAGTTTCACGTTTTATTTTAGAAGCAATACTAGATGAATGGTGCTGGTTTGGTCTCAATTCCTCAAATCAGGAGGCACATGGTATTAGGCTGTTCTATAATTGGTGATATTAACTTGGGTCACTTGTTTAAGTGGGGCCCTCCATATTTCTCTACTTAAATGTTACTCCATTTTTAATCAGTAAGTAATTTGTTCAGGGTTACTTGAGAACTGTGTAAACATATTGTTAACCAACAGGTTTTCACCCAGTGATGTTAACATCCATTGATGATTATTGCCTTGATCAGCTATTACCTAATGCTTGCAAAATGGTGATTTTCTTACTGTCCTATCCTATCTTGTACATTAGTCATCTTCTATGATGAGTTAAAGTTTTCCCTTCTCCTTTCTTTCTCTTTTTTCTTCCTTCCTTTTACCTTTCCTTCTTCTCTCTCTGTCTCTCTGTCCCTCTCTTTCTCTTTCTCTGTCTTGTTCTCCTCCTCTTTTGTCTTTAGATTTTCAATATATGGGTTCTTGATTTTATTTTCAATTATGTTATTATCTATTAGACAAATTTTTCATTTTTGTTTTCATTGTACCAGATTTAGGCAGTATGTGCTAAAAATTTGTAATTCTAATCCAGTATTCAAGATCACATTATCTTGTTTGCCTTCTCTCTTTGCATATTTGTGTCGTTCTTCCTTTGCATTGAGAACCATGCCCCCTTCCAAAGGAAAGTATTTCCTTCTATGGAACACCAAAACCTAAAATGTACAGAATTACTTTACCTTTACCACTACCAAAAGAATACTAAATGAACACATACTAAATGAAGTTGATTTCATTACATTTTTTCCTATCTTTAGTCTGTGGGTATATGTCTGAGGTTGTGTGGGGTTTTTTTCCCTTAATACATTTTTTTTCTTTATACATTTGATTCCATCGTGTTCAGTATTTTTGTTTTATTTGATTTGATTTTATGTTTATTGGTTTTGTTTTATTTTTTATAATATAATCAGCCAATATGCTTGTAAATTTCAAATTTATAGCAAAATGTCTCAGAGAAGTGTCACTTAGTCTCCTCTCCATTCTATCCTGTTCTTAGTCCTTGCCTGTGGATAGCCAGTTCACTGGATCTTGGTTATCCTTTTTATGGACTTTTTTAAAAAAAAACTAAGCAAATTATATATTAAAGCAGTGTACTTTTTCCCCCTGAAAATTCATCTTGAAAATCACACCAAATCAGTCTATAGAGATCATCCTTATTCCTTTATAGCTACATAGTAATCCATTGTGTATAATTAGTACCCCCTTACCCATGGTTTTCTTTCCATAGTTTCACTGATCTGTAGTCAAGCAAGGTCTCAAAGCAGATTATGCTCCTTCTCACATACCATCAGAAGGTCATGAATAGCCTGATGGTACATCACAATGCCTATGTCATTCACCTCACTTCATCTCATCACAGAGGCATTTCATTATCTCACATCATATGACAAAGCATGAAGATTACAGTACAATATTTTGAGAGAGAACAGGTTCTTAGAACTTTTATTAAATTATATTGCTATAATTATATTTTATTATTACTTATAGTTGTTAATATCTTATTGTGCCTAATTTATAAATTAAAGTTTATCATAGCTATGTATGTGTAGGAAATCATAGTATATATAGGGTGTGGTACTATCTGCAGGTTCAGGCATCCACTGGGGGTTTGTAGAACGTATCCCTGTGGATAAGGATGGACTTCTGTATATAACATAGTTTAATCAACCTACTGCCGATGTTTGGAGTTTTGCATTGTTAAAACAATGATTTATTATTCGATAGAACAAATAATATTCCAAACCATAACAGCATACAAATGTATTTTCTTGATGTTGATGGCATATCTTGGAGCTAAATTTCTTGATATTGTTTGGTCAAAATGTAAATGCATATGAAATTTTGTTTGATATTGGTAAGTTCCTTTCCAGAAGAGTCGTAATATTTTGCATTTCCACCAGCAATATATGAGTGTTCTTGTTTCCCTACAGCCACTGCAATAGCTTGTGTTGTCTATATTTTGGACACTCCACAAGCTTAAAGATATTAAAGAATATCCTTTAATTCACATTTACCTTAGGTAAAGTTTAGCATTTTTATATGTCTTAAGTCCTCTTCTAATATTTTTGTCTTTTTTTGTTGATGATTTTTTCCCATTTCCTATCAATTTTTGGTATTTTTTCCTTTTAAATATCTTTCCTTTTATATGTGATTTTTCTTGGGGCAACTGGGTGGCTCAGTCGGTTAAGTGTTCAACTTCAGCTCCGGTCATGATCTCGGTTCACGAGTTCAAGCCCCACATCAGGCTCTGTGCTGACAGCTTCAGATTCTGTGTCTCCCTCTCTCTCTCTGCCCTTCCCCACTCGCACTTTGCCTCTCTCTCAAAAACATATGTGATTTTCCTTGATGATGTTGTTACAAATATGTTCTCCCAGCGTATTATCTATCGATACTGCTTTTTTCTTTTGCCATGGGCAGATTTGTTTAATTAATTTTTTTGAAGCTCATTTTATCAATATTTCTTTTTACTGTGTTGCCATTTGAGTCATTGCTGTACACATTATTTTTCATAATCAGGTTACAAATGTCCCTACATTTCTAATTGTGTATATGTATGTATATATATATATATGTATGTATATATATATATATATACACACCTCACCCAATACACAGGAATAAAATCCAAATATATATGTATATTCATTTGGATTTTATTCCTGTGTATTGGGTGAGGTGTGGATACAATTTTATCATTATCTACATTACTATTTAGTCATCCTGACATGGTTTGGTAAAAATTCCTATATGTGTCCTGGATATTTGAGATGCTGCCTTTGTTGTGTAATAAATTTTACTATGTTCTTATCTATTGGAATTTCTGTTCTATTCCACTGATCTTTCTTGTTGCTCAACCAATATAACCTGGTTTTATTTATTTTTTAGTTTATTTATTTATTTTGAGAGAGAGAGAGTACGCACATGTGTAGAGGAGGGGTAGAGAGAAGGAGAGAGAGAATCTGAAGCAGTCTCAGCACTGTCAGCAAGGACCCCATGTGGCACTCGAACTCACAAATGTTGAGATCCATGACCTGAGCTGAAATCAAGTCAGACACTTAACTGACTGAGCCACCCAGTTGCCCCTAACCTGGTTTTAATTTAGAAGCTTTACATTTCATTTCATTTTATTTTATTTATTTTTTTTAAACACGTATTTATTATTGAGAGACAGAGAGAGACAGAGCATAAGCATGGGAGGGGCAGAGATCAATCTAAAGCAGGCTCCAGGCTCTGAGCTGTCAGCACAGAGCCCATTGCGGGGCTCGAACCCACAAAATGCGAGATCATGACCTGAGCCGAAGTTGGACGCCCAACCGACTGAGCCACCCAGGCGTCCCAGAAAAATAGTATATTTCAAAATTCCCTCCCCTCATTGCTCATATTTCTCCTAGTTGTCGTATGTGTTTGTGAGTATTATTTTTTACATGAGCTTCAAAACTACCTTATCTAGTTATTGAAAAAAGTCTTCCTGGTATTGCTATTGAGATTTTATTAAATTTATACATTAACTTAGGAATCGGGGAGACATCAAGTCTTTATTGTTTTGGCATGTCATAATCAAGAGCAAGTGATATTTTCCATTTTTGTGTATCATCCTCTTTTGTCTTCTAGGAGATGTTTATAGGTTTCCATATGTATATTTTATGTATTTATGTATTTGTTATTAAGTTTTCCCTAAGTATTATATAGAGTTTTATTAGTATAAAGGCTATGTCTGACAAATCCATGATCTGGATCCCTTGTGGTTATCTTTGTATTTTTCATTTTTTTTCTTGACTTTGGATCATTTAATCTTGAGACTTTGTGTGTCTGTTACTTTTTAAAATTTTAATGTGAAATATCGTATATGAAAAAATATAGAGATAGTTTGAGGCCTTTGCATCTGACCTCTTAGCTAGGTGGAGATCACTTTTATTCTATCAGTGTTTCAGCTGATTAAAGTCAGTCAAATCAAACTCAATTTGGACAGAGTTTCAGTCTTTGGGAAGGCTGGTCTATTTTTGGTTCATCCTTAAACTAGATTATTTTACAAGGCCCAGCCATGTTGACCACCCCTCAACTCCAATTTCTGTCTCTTTAGCTCCATGAAAATGTTTAAAGCAATGTTCAAATTCTTTGCTTTTTGGCTCTCAGTTATGAATTTGTAAATTCCTATAGAAGATGTGTAGTACCAAATGTTTGGTTCATGTCTCTGTGTTTCACTTCTCTCTAGGATCTTGACCCCTCTACTTTTGCCTTTATTTGTATTTTTCTGATACCTTCAGACATATTTTTTTTAACAAAAAGTTTTTGTTTTGGGGCACCCGGGTGGCTCAGTCAGTTAAGTGACTGACCGGCTCATGTCATGATCTCATGGTTCCTGAGTTTGAGCCCCACATTGGGCTCTCTGCTGTCAGCACAGAGCCCATTTTGGGTCCTCTGTCCCCTTCTCTCTCTCTTCTCTCTCTGTGCCTTCCCCGCTCAAGCTCTCTCTCTCTCTCTTTCTCCCTCTTTCACAAAAATGAACATTAAAAAAGTTTTTAAAGTTTTTGTTTTAAAATAAATTGTAGTTTCATAGGAAGTTACAAAAATGGTACAGAGAGATACATTTTGCCCTTCATCCAGTTTCCTCCAGTGGTTTATTATACTTTGCTATAGTATATCAAAATAAAGATATCGACAGTGGTACAATACGTATATCTAGTTCTCTGCCATTGTATTGCATGTGTAGATCATGTAACCACCATTGCAATCAGTATAGAATATTCCAAAATTAAAAAAATATTAAAACAATATTTTACCCTGCTTCTCTGTTGATTTTTGAAAGTAAGGTTGTTCTAATTCAGCTAGTCAAATAGGGTCAAAAGCACATGTCCAAATATTAGCTTTATAATGTTTATTTTTTAATATTTATATTAGGAAACTTTCTGACTCTGAGATCATGTATATTATGTGAAAGTTGAAGATGTGAGTTCCAGAATTCTATTCTTTCACATATATGCCTTGTGTCAGGGAGCAAGAATTTCGTCTTCTCTCATGGTCCTTCAGGTTGGACTAAGAATCAAATTGACATAAGACGGATTAACAGAAGAAAATCAAATTTAATTTTGTATATAAGGAGAATCTATACAAAAATGGAAATTCCAAAGTCAGTCTGGCAAAATGAGGTACTTTTTGTCATTCTTAACTGAGGAGAAGCAGATAGGGGCCCAGGACTTCAAAGGGAAAAAATCCAATTCATAGCAAGATGAAAAAGAGTAAATGGTATCAGGGAAAAAGACGTTCCTCTGCCCTATGGTCCTTCTGGGTGGACTTAGAATCAAATTGACATGAGACAGATTAACAGGAGAAAAACAAATTTAGTAGTTATACATATGGGGAATCTACATAGAAGTGAAATTACAAAAACTGAGGCAACAAGATGATATGGGCTAAGGAGAAGGGTATGGCCTGAGCATACAAAGGGGAGAAAGCTAATTAGCAAGAAGGTGAAAAGAGATGTTTGGAAAAACACGACTGCCCTATTATGCAGATAAGTTCCTTAGTTAAAGGGGATTCTCCATTAATAGTGTTTTCCCTGTATATGCTGGGTTTTTTGATTACTTGTAACTCAAAATAATCTTTCTACCAAAGTAGCCTATCCTGGAGCACCCTATCCTGGGCTCCTACTTCGGTAACCAAATGTTTGCTGGGCCAAATGTTTGTTCTGCTGCTCAGAAACAATGGGACATAGAGGACTTTGATCAAACAGGTCTTGCTAGGGTCTTCCCTGTGTATCATACCTAGTTCATAGTATAATGTAGTTATCTATGGAGATAGCCCTCTTTCTGGGGCGGGTCCTCGAGCTAAGTTCATTTTTGGCAGTTGTGGGAGAAAGTAACAGGCTCTTCCTGAATCTACTGGGCTTTCATTGCTTTTTAATTAAAATAATCTTCATTACAAAGTGGCCCATCTTGGGGTGGCCTGCCCTTGGCTCCTACACTAGCTCCAT
Source organism: Panthera uncia (assembly GCF_023721935.1). Taxonomy (NCBI): domain Eukaryota; kingdom Metazoa; phylum Chordata; class Mammalia; order Carnivora; family Felidae; genus Panthera; species Panthera uncia. Next base: position 95,721,169 of record NC_064817.1, read on the forward strand.
GCTGTGTAGCTCCACACTAGCATGGAGCTGGATATGTGGTAGGAAAGCAACAAATAATTTTTAGGTGAAATTTAACTAAACTCTTTTCTATAGTAATATGAGCCAAAACCATCAGTTCTAGTTTACCTATATGGTAGGCACCTACCTTAAATTGCTTTGTTGGTGCAATCAAACTAATTGAATTACAGTTGTCTTGTTTTTGGACAATTTTATCTTTGCATATATACATGTTTAAACTGTTCCTGTATGTTCCCCAAATCAAAACATTTAAATTAAATTGGTGGCTATGCTCCTGCTCTACTGTAGAAGAACTTAGTTTAAGGAATATGGGCACTTAATAGAGAGCAAATAGATACTAGTGGCTACTCAGCAGAGTAATGATGCTTAATGAAACATACTTTAGGCACTGATTCTGTTAGAAGTGTATATTATAGCTAAAATATGAAAGGAAATATTACATGTGGAAATATTACAAATAGCCATGAGGTTGGACAAGGGTACCAATGATTTAGAATTTTATATCTGTTAGAATATTAGAGTTTAAGTCCATGATGTGTACTGAAAAGGAAAGAATAGGGAAAGTGGAATGCAAGTAGCAATTAGCATAGGGCAAGAAAACCAGTTCCTAGGCATATGAATTATTTAAAATACCAAGTATTGGGCTGTGACATTTTTTAAATATAATTTGTCAAATTGGCTAATGTACAAAACCCAGTGCTCATCCCAACAAGTGCCCTCCTCAATGCCCATTACCCATTTTCCCTCTGCCCCACACACCCATCCACCCTCAGTTTGTTCTCTGTATTTAAGAGTCTCTTGTGGTTTGCCTCCCTCCCTCTCTGTTTGTGACTATTTTTTCCCCTTCCCTCCCACCATGGTCTTCTGTTAAGTTTCTCAAGATCCACATATATGTGGGAATTCAAACTGGTGCAGCCACTCTGGAAAACAGTGTGGAGGTTCCTCAAAAAATTAAAAATAGATCTACCCTATGACCCAGCAATAGCCCTGCTAAGAATTTACCCAAGGGATACAGGAGTGCTGATGCATAGGGGCACTTGTACCCCAATGTTTATAGCAGCACTTTCAACAATAGCCAAATGATGGAAAGAGCCTAAATGTGCAACAACTGATGAATGGATAAAGAAGATACGGTTTATATATACAATGGAATACTACTTGGCAATGAGAAAGAATGAAATATGGCCTTTTGTAGCACTGTGGATGGAACTGGAGAGTGTTATGCTAAGTGAAATAAGTCATACAGAGAAAGACAGATACCATGTTTTCACTCTTCTGTGGATCTTGAGAAACATAACAGAAGGCCATGGGGGAGGGGAAGGGGAAAAAAGTTACAAACAGAGGAAGGGAGACGAACCATAAGAGACTCTTAAATACAGAGAGCAAACTGAGGGTTGATGTGGGGTTGAGGAGAGGGGAAAGTGGGTGATGGGCATTGAGGAGGACACCTGTTGGGATGAGTACTAGGTGTTGTATGGAAACCAATTTGACAATAAATTTCATATAAAAAAAAAGATCCACATATGAATGAAAACATATGATATCTGTCCTTCTCTGACTGACTTATTTCACTCTGCATAATACCTTCCAGTTCCATCCTCACGGATGTTCTAAATATATCTGAAGTTCTAAATATATCTGTCAAGCCCATCTGGTCCAGTGTATCATTCAGGGCCATTGTTTCTTTATTGATTTTCTGTCTAGATTATCTGTCCTTTGTTGTAAGTGGAGTATTAAAGTCCCTTGAAATTACCACATTCTTACCAATAACATTGCTTATGTTTGTGATTGTTTTATATATTTGTGTACTCCCAAATTCGGTGCATAGACATTTATAATTGTTAGCTCTTCTTGATGGATAGACCCCATAATTCTGATATAATGCCCTTCTTCATTTCTTGTTACAGCCTTTCGTTTAATATCTAGTTTGTCTGATATAACTATGTCTACTCCAGCTTTCTTTTGACTTCCAGTAGTATGATAGATGGTTCTCCATCCCCTCACTTTCAATCTGAAGGTGTCCTCAGGTCTAAATGGGTCTCTTTTAGACAGCAACTAGATGGGTCTTGTTTTGTTTTGTTGTTGTTGTTGTTGTTGTTGTTTTTATACATTTGGATACCCTATGTCTCTTGATTGGAGCGTTTAGTCCATTTACATTCAGTGTTATTATTGAAAGATATGGGTTTAGAGTCATTGTGTTATCTGTAGGTTTCATGCTTGTAGTGATGTCTCTGGTACTTTGTGGTCCTTGCAACATTTCACTCACAGAATCCCCCTTAGGATCTCTTGTAGGGCTGGTTTAGTGGTGATGAATTCCTTCAGTTTTTGTTTGTTTGGGAAAACCTTTATCTCTCCTTCTATTCTGAGTGACAAGTTTGCTGGATAAAGGATTCTTGACTGCATATTTTTCCTGCTCATCATGTTGAAAATTTCCTGCCACTCCTTTCTGGCCTGCCAAGTTTCAGTAGATAGGTCGGCTACTACCCTTATGTGTCTACCCTTGTAGGTTAAGTCCCGTTTGTCCCTAGCTGCTTTCAGAATTCTCTCTTTATCTTTGTATTTTGCCAGTTTCACTATAATATGTAATGAAGAATATCAATTCAAGTTACATCTGAAGGGGATGTCTGTGCCTCCTGGAATTCAGTGTCTGTTTTCTTCCCCAGATCGGGGAAGTTCTCAGCTATTATGTGTTCAAGCACATCTTTGGCCCCTTTCTCTCTCTTCTTCTGGAACTCCTATGATAGGGTTATTGTTCTGTTTCATTGAATGACTTAGTTCTCTAATTCTCCCCTCATGATCCAGAAGTTTTTATCTCTCTTTTCCTCAGTTTCATCTTTTACCATAATTTTATCTTCTATTTCACCTAATTTCCCCTCTGTCTCTTCAATCCTGTCACCACCTCCCATTTATTTTGCACCTCATTTATAGCATTTTTTAATTCATCATGAGTATTTTTCAGTTCCTTTGTCTCTGCAGCAGTAGATTCTGTGCTGTCTTCTATGCTTTTTTTCAAGCACAGCAATTAATCTTATGACTATTATTCTAAATTCTTGTTCAGTTATATTGTTTATATCTGTTTTGAGCAACTCTTTAGCTGTCATTTCTTCCTGGAATTTCTTTTGAGGAGAATTCTTCCATCATTTTGGCTAGTTTTCTGTCCCTGTGTGTTTTAAAAGCTTCTTATATGCCTTGCACCTGTGAGCACTACCATATTAAAGAGGGATCATACACTCTCCAGGGCCTGGCCCTTCAGGAGGTGTTTTTTGGAGAGTGTGACTTTGGTTACTTCATCTCCCTACTTTTAGTGATGTTTTGGACCCTCCACCAGGCGTGCTTTGATTTGTTCCTTGAAGTAATCCTGGAAAAGAAAACAAACAAACAAAAAACAAAAACATGCAAACACACAAACAAATACACACACACAACACACACACACACACACACACACACACACACAAAGCCAGAAACACTAGCTACAAGTAAACAACAGGGTAGAGGTGGTGCTGATGGAAGAAGCCTTATCCCATACAAAGAGAGAAATGACAGGGTTGGGTAAAAAGAAAAAATAAAAATTGACCAGGCAGACAAACTATAGACTTAATCCAGAGAGAGAGAAAGGAAAATAAAGGAGGCAGGGAAAAAGAAGATAAAGTTGTCCAGACAGAGAGAAACTATAGGGCTTAATCCAGAGAGACAGAAACAAAAATAAAGATGTGGGTGGGGAAAAAGAAGAGAAAATAAAATTGGATCAAAGAAACTATAGGGCTTCATCCAGAGAGAGAGTAAGGAAATTGAAGAAGGAGGTGGGGAAAAAGAAGAGAAGATAAATTTGCCCAGACTGAGAAACTATATGGCTTAATCCAGAGAGAGAGAAAGGAAAACAAGGAAGGAGGAGTAGAACATGTATCAAGAGAACGGGTGAAATATGTGTGCTTAAACAAACCAACAACCAGAATAACCAGACTAGAGGAGGGAAGAGATAAGAAGAAGAAAAGGAAGGAAGAATATATCTATATAATAAGAATTGTCCGAGAATTAAACCAGGCAATGCAACAGTGCTGGTCTGGAGGAGGGGCCTTCTGGTTCATCAGCATCAATCCCCCTCCAGTAGGTATGTAGTTACCAGGAGTGGAGGAGCGTGATTTGGTGTACATGGAACTGCCTCCACTGTGGGCACACTGTCTATTCCCTGAAGTGCCCCACCTATGGCCCATCAGGTTGTCACGCTGGGTCCCTAGAATCAACTGTGTCTCTTTTCCTCCTGGACTCTTGGGGTTCAAAGTTCTTTGGCCTCAAGACGGCTTTATTTGAGAGATGAGGGAACTTTCGTTCCCCCTACTTCTCTGCCATGTTAGCCCCTCTTTCCAACCCCTCCTTTCTGAGGAACTGCAGGGCTGACCTGCTCAGATCCTCTGGGGGAGGGTCTCGCTGAGCAATGTCCGGGTGCTGGCCCATCCCTAGGATCGTTCATGAGACTGCATTGCTATCTGTGCCCAGAGACTGCAGCTGGGTGCCAGCCCGACCCAGAAAAAGTTCACATGATCATGTAGCAGCAGTATTTAAGGGTTTATGGAAAATCACAGCACACATCTAGCACCAGGCTTCCCCCTTAACATCCCCATTCCAACACCAGCAAATGTGGATGTACTCCAGGGTCTGCTGAGACCTTTGCCTGTAGGGTGGGCTCTACCAAATGTCCTCCCCACAGGGGAACTGCCACTCCCTGTGTGGCCCGTGGACTCGTCGTACCTCACTCTCTGCTCTTGGGTATTCGCCCTCCCCACCAGAGCACCTCCAGGTATCGAGCTGTGAAGTTTCAGACTCTGTGCTCCCCATTTATAGAGTCTTGATGGAATTTAAACCTTCTCCTGTCTCCTTTCTCCCTTTTTTGTTCAGTCCCTGCAACTATTTCCACTCTTCCACTTTCTCTCCAGCTGCTTATGTGGGTAGGGTGCTTTTCTCATACTCTCCCCCCATCTCCATCCTCTCTCTGCAAGCAAAACAGCTCCCTGCCCTCCATGGCTTCTCTCTCCCCTGGTTCACCTCTCCGGGCTGCATACCTGCCAAGTTCTGTGGTTCGAGTTGTGTAGATTCTTGTGTTAGTCCTCAGATCAGTTTCTAGGTGTGAAAAATGGTTTACTGTTGATCTGGCTGCATTTCAGCAATGAGAAATGCAAAAAAAAACTTCCATGCTGTTCTGCCATCTTGGCCCCTCCTAATGGAATTTCATACACAAATCCAGACTTAAATAAGTAGAGATTTATTTAGAAGACTCTTGCAATAGTCTAGACCCTCTGATCTCAGAAATCTGCAAGTGTCTCAAAAGCAAACAAAAAGGCTTTTCTTTTTTAGGGAGGTGTAAGCAGTAAGTATGGGGAAGTCAGGCAAATGAGAGGAAATGATTAGAGAGGTCTGTCAGGAAATCAGTGTGTTTCACTGTAGTCAGCTGATTCTGAGGATAAGTTGATAAGGCAATATTTTTGGCTTTTTAGTGCTTGCTCAGATTTGAGGACTAGCAGATTTCAGGGACCTTTAGGGAAGAGAGATACCTTATTAAAGTTTGTTCAGTACAAAGGAGAGCATTAAAAATGGGCAATTGTGAATACCTGGTCAGGAGACAACACTACACAGTACACTCTGTTACTGTAGGAATTCCAATGGACATTAAATAGCCTCTGTTAAGTTTGATATAGAAGAAATTAGTTTTGAATCTGGTGGGAATTTGGCATAGAGCACCTTTAAGAATTTATTCTAATTTGAAGAACAATTTTGTGTATGATTCAGTGAGGGTTAGTGTTTTCATAAAAAACAAAGAGGTCCCCTTTATGTACATTTTTGGACAATAAGATTTGCTACATCATCTAGTTATTTTATATAGCATCTTTCAATGAAAGTTAGTAAAATCCTTTAAAAGCAAGCTTTCCAATCATCATTTTGTAGATTGTATAAATGAATTATTCAGGACTAAGTATTTCAGAATATCTATTATTCTAGATTGAACAGAGTTGCTGTGTACAGGATATGCATTTCTTCCTAGGAATGCAATAATAGTATGGAAACGATGTGCAGTATTAACATTTAGATAGGTATCATGGGAAAAGCAAAGCTTAAAATGTGCCTAGTATGGAGAAAAAAAAGAAGAAAGGTTTTGGTTCAATCTTATCAGGCTCACCACTAGTCCATCAATTCAAAGTCAGTTTGGGGAGTGATGTTGCTTTTCAAGCCCTCATGAAAAGACTTCCTGATTCATAGAGGAGGCAAATTTATTTATGTAAATTGACTATTTGGCAATACTTCTGCTTCTTTTAGTGTTGACTGGTCCCACCTCTGATAAGACAGATCTAATTTCATTTCCATTAAAATGCAATAAAAGTACATTTATGAATTTAATAATTTCTTGCCTGAATTTGATAGGAGCATTAAAATTGTCAGCTATGGAGTGTTGTTAATAAATACTGCTTTTTTAATTAAAATAGACTAAAAAACACCTAGGTGGTCAAGGATATTTTTTTATATAGGTTATGAAAAAGAATGAGTTGGTAAAAGAAATAGTAATTTGCCCAAGGGTTTGTTTAATTGGACCCTTTTGCTTATCTCATTGTCAAATCATTTTCAAACCTGTGCTTTTCTTTATAATTTGAATATTGGTGTACTTTATTTTGCATAACTTATTCATCTTCTTGAAAGGAGCAGGAAGAAAATATAAATTTAGGCTTTATAACAAAGCATGAAAAGAGAAAACTGATGTAGTGAACTGTTACTATAATTTTTTGTTCAGAATGCTCTCTTCAAGTTTTATTTTCTGGCATAATTTCTACACTTTTATATGAATTGCCTATGTACATATCATTATTTCTGATACCTTTGTATGCTTCCTGATATACAGTCTTCCTGATTAAGTACCATTTAGCTGAAGTTCTACATAATCTGAATAGTCAACAACCATTTGCTTTTTAGTAAATAAGGGAAAACATGTGTGAAATTAAAAAAAAAATAGAAATGGCTTTTAACCATTATGAGAATCCTTAGTAGCTGAGCTGATCCTGATTTCCCACCTAGTTTAAGTTTCTGACTTCTTATTCCTAGGGGAAAAAAAGAAGAGCTTATCTTTTTTATCATTTAAAAATCACTTGATTGAATTGGTAGGTCAGAAAGAGGAACAACTTTCATGACATCAAGAGACTTGTATCGGTTTCATAAGTCAGATAGAGAAAGACAAATATCAAATTGTTTCACTAATGTGGAATTAAAGAAATAAAACAAATTAACAAACCAAGAAAAAAAAAGGAACCCCCCCCCCCCCCAGATCCTTGAATACGGAGAACAAACTGGTGGTTGCCAGAGAGGAGGTGGGTGGGGGCATGTGTGAAATAGATAAAAGGGATTAAGAGAACACAGCTCCATGAGCACTGAATAATATATAGAAATGTTGAATCATATTGTATACCTGAGACTAATATAGATAGCACTGTATGTTAATTATACTTCAATTTAAAAATGAAAAAAAAAGGGATGTGCATATTGGGGAAGAATATTGGTACCTGGTATCAAACAATTTTGGCTGGCTTAATATGAATAGAACTTCCAGTTTAATCTAGATAGTTTGCATCTCTTAATGTTTTCATACTAACATCCCTTTTTATTACATAAATTTAAACTTGATTTAATTTTACTTATTCCACTAATTTATAATTAATTTAAATATATTTTTATTTTTATTTTTAAATTCAAAATTATAGTTTTACAACTTTTAATCTTAATTTATGATGCTACTTAATATTCATAATCAGTATGCATCTTGATGTATATTAAAAATTTATAGCAGGCTTGCCTGGCTGACCCAGTCAGAAGAGCATGCATCCCTTGGTCTAAGGGTTGTAAGTTCAAGTCCCACATTGGGTGTGGAGATTACTAAAAAAAATAATAAGTAAGCTTTAAAAACAATTTATAGCAAATTAAGAGAGAACATCATTGATTTGATAAATGTGTCAAAACTATAAACATAGAACAAAATCATACTTAATACCAAAATATTAATAATTCATCCAAAATCAAGAATAACAATACAGGAGTGCTAATGCATAGGGGCACATGTACCCCAAAGTTTACAGAAGTACTTTGAACAATAGCCAAATTATGGAAAGAGCCAAAATGTCCATCAATTGATGAATGGATAAAGAAGATGTGGTTTATGCATACAATGGAATACTACTTGGTGATGAGAAAGAATGAAATCTGGCCATTTGCAGCAACGTGGATGGAACTGGAGGGTATTATGCTAAGTGAAATAAGTCAGTCAGAGAAGGATAGATATCATGTATTTTCACTCATATGTGGATCCTGAGAAACTTAACAGAAGACCAGGGGGCAGAGGAAGGGGAAAAAAAGTCACAAACAGAGGAAGGGAGGCGAACCATAAGAGACTGTTAAATACAGAGAGCAAACTGAGGGTTGATGGGGGTTGGGGGAGAGGGGAAAGTGGGTGATGGGCATTGAGGAGGGCACTTGTTGGGATGAGCATTGGGTGTTGTATGTAAGCCAATTTGACAAATTATATTAAAATAGAAGAATAACATAATTATTTTTATAATTTTTTATTTTGCTGGAAGACCTAACCATTGCATTAAGACAAAAAATAAAGAGATATAAATATTGGAAATTGATAAAAACATAATTCTTTCAAATGGTTTGATTTTTCTGTCAAAAAATTACTAATAGACTAGAAAGAATTTTCCAGTACATCTGCAATATCCAAATAGTTTATTATAAACAGAAAATAAAGATGCATATTAAAACAGGTTCAAGAATTAAAATTTTATTTTGCTATATAAATTTAACCACAAAGATGAAAACTTTATACCAAAAAAAACCCAGTAAAACTTCCTGATAGACATACTGTTCTTATCCAAATAAGAAGACCAAACATTATCCTTTGATTCTAAAGATTTCTGAATTTTTTCAACTGTTGGAATTTTTTTTATTATAGTGTAGTTAATATACAGTGTTATATTAGTTTCAGGTGTACACTCTCATGATTCAACGGTTCCATATATTACTCAGTTTTCATCAAGAGAAACGTACTCTTAATCCCCTTCACCTATTTCACCCATCCCCCCCATCTCTCTGTTAACTGTCTGTGTTTGGGTTTGTCTCTCTCTTTTTTCCTTCTTTGTTTGTTTGTTTTGTTTCTTAAATTTCATATATGTGAAGTCATATGGTGTTTGTCTTTCTCTGGAATATTTCAATTAGCATTACACTCTCTAGCTCTATCCACGTTGTTGCAATTGTAAATTTTCACTCTTTTTTATGGCTGAATAGTATTCCATTGCATGTATCTATGTATCTCTGTCTCTATCTCTATCTCTATCTCTATCTCTATATCTATCTATATCTATCTATATCTATCTACTACATCTTCTTTACCCATTTATCTATCAATGGACAATTTGGCTGCTTTCACAGTTTGGCTACTGTAAATAACTGCAGTAAACATAGGGATGCATATATCTCTTCAAATTATTGCTTTCATATTCTTAGTGTAAAATGAAAAATAGAACTACTCTATGATCCAGTAATTGCAATACATTTTTTGTGGAATGTCCATACTGCCTTCCACAGTGGCTGCAGCAGTTTGCATTCCCACCAACAATACACAAGGGTTCCTTTTTTCCCCCATCCTCACCAATGCTTGTTTCTTGAGTTTTTATCTATTCTGATTGGTGTAAGAAAGTGATCCAATTTCATTCTTTTTCATGTACCTGTCCAATTTTCCCAGCATCATTTGTTGAAGCAACTATCTTTTGCCCATTGCATATTCTTGTCCCCTTTGTCAAAGACTAATTGACTATACGATTGTGGCTTTATTTCTTTATTCTGTTCTATTAATCTATGTGTCTATTTTTATGCCAGTGTCCTGGTGTTTTAATTACTACAGGTATATAATATAACTTGAAGTCTGGAATTATGATGCCTCCAGTTTCGTTTTTCTTTTTTAAGATTGCTTTGGCTATTTTGGGTCTTTTGTGGTTCCATAAAAATTTTAGAATTGTTTCTTCTAGTTCTGTGAGAAATGCTAGTGGTATATTGATAGGGATTATATTAAATGTGTAGATTGCTTTGGGTAGTATATAAATTTCAACAATGTTTGTTCTTCCAATCCATGAGCATGGGATGCATTTACATTTCTTTGTGTTGTCTTCAATTTGTTTTATTAATGTTATATAGTTTTCAGAGTATGGATCTTTCAACTCTTTGGTTAAGTTTATTCTCAGATATTTTATTTTTTGGTGTAATTGTAAATGGGATTTTTTTCTTGTTTTCTCTTTTTGCTGCTATACTATTAGTATATAGAAATGCAATGGTTTTCTGTACATTAATTTTATATCCTGTGAATTTAATGAATGCATTTATTAGTTCTAGTATTTTTTTTTTTTTTTGGTGAATTCTTTTGGGTTTTCTATATACAGTACCATGCCATCTGCAAATAGGGAAAGTTTTACTTCTTCCTTACCAATGTGGATGCCTTTTCTTTTTCTTGTCTGATTTGTACGGCTAAGACTTCCAGGACCATATCGAATAAAAATGGTAAGACTCAACATCCTTGTCTTGTTCCTGACCCTAGGTGAAAAGCTCTAAGTTTTTTCCCCATTGAGTATGATATTAGTTGTGAGTTTTTTATCTATGACCTTTTTAATGTTGAGGTATGTTTCCTCAAAGCCTGTTTTTTGAGGTTTTTATCATAAGTGAATATTGTACTTTGTCAAATGCTTTTTCTGCATCTATAGAAATGATCACGTGGTTCTTATCCTTTCTCTTATTGATGTGATATATTACTTTGACTGATTTGTATATATTGAACAACCTTTGCCTTCCCAGAATAAATCCCACTTGATCGTGGTGAATGATTTTTTTAAATATGACTTTAAATGATTTAAAATATGATTTTAAATGATTTAAAAATGATTTTTTTGGATTCAGTTTGCTAGTATTTTGTTGCAGATTTTTGCATGTATGTTCATCAGAGATATTGGCCTGTAGTTCTATTCTTTTAGTGTCTTTATCTGGTTTGGGGGTTAGGGTAATCCTGGCCTCACAGAATGAATTTGGAAGTTTTCCTTCCTTTTCTACTTTTTGGAATAGGTTGAGTAGAATAGGTATTAACTCTTCTAGTTATATATAGAGAGGCTCTCTTTGCCTGTTCTGGGTAGAGCCTGTTCCTGGCCAGTGGGGTGCATTTTAACAAGGTGTACAGTGATCTGCTTGTGAAATGTGACCTGCCACCACAGCCACTAGAACCAAATCCACACAAAAAGCGGAAGTTGGAAAATGTGATGCTAGGGAGCTTTGCACAGGTCTTCTAGGGATGGGGGACTGTAGCACTAGGACTGAGGCAAGGGTGTCTTGGAAGTGAGGATCTGCAGAATCCCCAGGGGGTAGTGCTTGGTTTAAGCAAGTTAGGTAGGGAGTGTTGGTGCTGTTCTGGTTCCTGAAGGCGTCAATGCATTTATGCTGAGGAGCAGGAGAGGGAAATGGTGCCTGCTAGCTCTTTTGTTTCTGGAGGGGTCTCCCTACGATCCCTGCTTTTCCTGGACAAGCTTTGAGATGAGTAAATCACTCTCCCTCTCATGTGTCCCAGGCCTTTTTCAAACTGCTGGCTGTTTATTGTGCTGTGTCTCTTTAATGGTGGGTACTTAAATTCCTGTTATACTCCAGACTCCCAGAACCAAGCCTGCTGATTTTTAAAATTCCAGGCTTTAAGACCCACTGCTTGTAAGAACTTAGGAAATTTGGCTCCTCTTGCCTTGGTTGGTCTTGACCCATTTCACTCCTCATCTCATCTCTCCGTTTTTTTGGGGTTTTTTTAGCATCTTTGATGTGGCCTCTTCTCTACCTTCAGTAGAGTTTGTTCTGCCAATCTTCAGGTTGTTTTGTTTTCTGGGTTATTTACACTGATGAGAGTTTTATCTAGTTGAATTTGTGGGATGAGGTGAGTTTAGGATATTCTTAATCTGCCATATTCCCAGATTTCTCTCCATTCAACCAACTTCTGGAAATTTTTCATATTCTTTTTTAATTTAATTTTTTAATGTTTGTTTTTGAGAGACACAGAGACAGAATGCAAGTGGGTTAGAGGCAGAGAGAGAGAGAGAGAGACCCAGAATCCGAAGCAGGCTCCAGGCTCTGAGCTGTCAGCATAGAGCCTGTTGCGGGGCTCGAACTCAGGAGCTGTGAAATCATGACCTGAGCCAAAGTTGGATGCTCAACTGACTGAGCCACCCAGGCGCCCCTATCTTAATTCTTTAATAATTTTATCCTCTTTCTTTCTTCTATTTACCGTTTTATAATTCTTCATAGTATATTGTGTTTATGGGATTGAACTTCTATGTCAGTTATCACTGCTTTTACCTTTATTTTACTTTTAACTTTCTCTCTACTACAATACTTGTATTTCCTCAGTGTTTTTTTTTCCAGCAATTCTATTGGTTTACCTTCATATAAAAACCATATTTTTTCTAATACTTTTTTCAACATTCAGTTTGGTTTTTAATTACGCTTTTCCTTTTGAGAAAATTGTAGATTGACATGCAGTTGTAAGAAGTAATAGAAATCCCATGTACCCCTTACCCAATTGTTCTCAATGAGAGCATCTTGCAAAACTAAAATACAGTATCCTAACTGAGATATTGAAATTTATACAGTAAAGATAGAGGGCATTTCCATTACAAGGATACCCCATGTTGCCTTTTTATAGTCATAGTCACTTCTCTCCCATTCCACCCCTTCCTTACTTAATCTCTGGTGACGTTTAATCTGTTCACCATTTTTATAGTTTTATAATTTCAAGAATTTCATATAAAACCTAATGTAAATACAGTGTTTACACAGTATGCATTTGGCTTTGTTCATGCAGCATAATTCTGTGGAGATTCATACAGGTTGTTGCATCTATCATTATTTCCTTGCTTCTAATTGCTGAGTCATATTCCATCGTATGGATGTATCACTATTTAACCAATCATCCATTGAAGAATATTAGAATTGTTTCCAGCCTTGGGCTGTTACTAATAAAGCTAGTATAAACATTCATGTATTCGTGTTTGTATGAATATAAATTTTTATTTCTCTGATATAAATCCCCAGGAGTGCAATTGATAGCTTGTGTGGTAGTTGCATGTTCAGTTATTTAAGAAACTGTCAAACTGTTTTCCCAAGTGACTATACCATTTTACATTCCCACTAGCAGTATATGATGTTCTCATATTTATTTGAGGATATTAATTAAATTATTTTTAAATGTTTCTTCTCATTCCTGAACTGTATTTATCCTGGGATCAATATTCTGCCATTGTTTTTAAGCTTACTATTTTATTCTGTTGATTTTTATTGTATGTGTTAAATCTTAGTCGCCTGCTCATATACTTCAGAATGAAGTGTTTGGTTGATTATTGTAGGTAGGTTGAAATTGGTTTTCTCTGCTATTGTGTAGGAAGGTGTTTTTCCTGATAAACTGCTCACATGATTGTGAAGCCTAAATAGATGTTTTGTTTCTGGGGACATGGCTGAACATTTTTAACGGCAAGCTTCATTTTTAGAGATCTCTATGCAGCATGAGAATATTAGACTTGGTGTCCGGAGATGCCTGACTGGGGAATGCTTTAATTCACATGTCAAATTCAATAAGTGAAGGTCTAACTACTCATGGAGTTAAATGCTCCAGTTTTGGAGTGTGTGTGTGTGCGTGCACACACACACACATTTTGAACATGGGGCAGGAGGCAGGGAAATGGCCTTTCCATTTCTCTGCATGGAGGAGTAAGGCAGGATAGAATGAGTGTGGAGACTGGTCAGTTTTCCATAGATGGTCATTAAAATTAATATCCTTATAGCCTCACTTTTCATCTCTCTGGATCAGTTGGACAGAATGTGATAATAGTGGAGACTGGCACAATTTTATTATAGTCATTCACATTAATACCTATATACTCCCTCTACATACTGACTTCAGGATAGATCCTCACTGGGGTTTTTCCATGAAGATTAACTCATACTCTACTCTAGCTACTATATTCATGTAGTCAAAACCACATTTAAAATACAGCAAAAGAGGTACCTCTCTGGGCTCCATGCTTTAGATGATTCCACATTACAAACACAAAAGACAGGTAAATTTATTAAAAAAACATATAGCAACTTCTAAAGAAAAAAAAAGAACATACAGCAACTTCTGTCACTTAGCATCTGCCACTCAGACATGTATCCGTAAGCATAACCATAAGTTCTAATGTGACTAACATTATTTGGATCCAAGAAAAAGACCCATTTTCCAACCTGTCTTGCTCTGTGTCAACATGTATCCAAATAGCAAGGAGTTTTATGAGTTGGATACGGATACTGCTTCAAAGTGTGAGAAACATTTGAATACCCTATGTGACAAGAAACACAAATTAATTAACTAGTTCTATCTTTTGCCTCAGACAACATGAATCCAATAGATTTTTACTTAAGGAAGTATTGCTTCCTAGTAGTTTCAAGCATCCTTTTTGTTCCTTCTCTTTGTGTTCCAAATCTTGTATATGGAGAATGTGCAAATCTACATGATTTTTGTACCCATTGTACAGTGCAGCTGAGAAACACTTTGCAGCAATTAATAATTTATATTACTCCTAAATGTGCATATATGCAGTTGAAGATGTTGTATGCATAAAGCATGATACCATTTCTTTATGTTGGTAATTAGGGCATTGAAAGGGGCTAAAGCAAGAAAGGGTTCTCCTACAGGTTTCAGAGGCAGATTGGCTCTGGTAACATATTGGTTTCAGACTTCTAGCCTCCAGAACTGAGACAATACATTTCTGTTGTTTTAAGTTACCTGTTTTATGGCACTTTGTTACAGCTGGCCTAGGAAACTAATATGCTATTATTGTATGGTTTCAATTATGTTAAGTTGGTTGAAGATTTTCTTCTTATGGCCCAATGTATCTTATTTCTTGAATGTTCCCTGAACTCTTGCACATAAATGCTGCAGTTGTTGGTTATTAGCATTCTTTCAGTGTTGATTGGATCAAGTCTTTCGTAACTCCATTGATTTAGTTTCTACATGTTCTATCAAGTACTGAGAGGGAAGTTAATTCTCTATTTATGAAAGTTGATTTTGCTATTTCTCCGTTTAGTTTGTCACTTTTTACTTTGTAGGCCCAGTAGTTTTAATATGCTTCATATTCAATTTTTATACCTTTCCCTACATTTTTGCAGTCACTCTGTGCCTTTTTTATTAAATTGTTTCCACTAAAAACCATATAGTTTATTCTTTATTTTAAATCTAATGTGACAATCTTTGCCTTTTTGTTCTAGTGTTAGTCCATTTGTTAACTGGACCAGTGTATTTATTTATTTTGTCTTTCCTGAAGTTCCAATTTTTCATCATGTATATAATTTCTCTTCAGTCTGATGAACTTTTTTCATCATTTATTATATTGTATGTCTGCTTGGGACAGATTCAGCTTGTACCTGAGAAAAATCCATAGGTTATTTTTATTTCATATTTATCACTTGCAAAGATATCTTCCATGTGTTCATCTAGCTGGTATATAAATTCAGATTTTACATTTATGTTTATGATACAACTGAAATGAAATGTGTAGGACATAAAATAGGATCCAAGTTTATACTTTTTTACCATATTGATACCAGTTCTTCCAGTATCATTTGTTGATAAGAGTTTCTATTCCCTATTAAATTGTAGAGATAGGTTTGGGGAAAACCAAATGACATATAAAATTAGATCCATTTCTAAATTCTTGATTTTATTCCATTCATTGATTCATCTGTCCTTAGATTAATACCATCACTAGGTAAGCATTTTTGTAAGTTTTTTTTAAGTTTATTTATTTATTTTGAAAGAGAGAGAGAGCATGAACTTTGGAGGGGCAGAGAGGGAGAGGGAGAGACAGAGTCCCAAACAGGCTGCGTGCCATCAGCATAGAGCCCAGTGCGGGGCTTGAACTCATGAACTGTGAGACCATGGCCTGAGCTGAGATCAAGAGTTGGATGCTTAGCCAATTGAGCCACCCAGACACGCTGCATTTTTGTAAGTTTTGATATTTGGTAGTAAATGTCTCACAGCATCACTCTCCTTCTTGAAAAGGAGTGTTCAAAAAGTTGTATTGTATAAATTGTAGAATCAGCTTGTCAGTTTCTTCAGTATCTTAACAATATCAATTCTTTCACAATTATTTCACACAAATTATTTTTCCATTTATTTAATCATTCTTTAATATTCTTTATGTTCTAGTTTTCAGTAGTGAGGTCTTAGGCAACTTTCATAAAATTTATTCCTATTTAATACTTGCATGCCATTTTAATGATATTTGGAAGTTAAAATTCCAATATTTTATTGAGATTATGTTTTAAAACAATTGCTTTTTTTGTATTTTAACTTACATCATGTTACCTTAAATATACTTACAGTTCTAATTTTTTATTAATAGCTTCAAATATAGTTTTTAAAGCACATAACCGTGTTATCTGCAAATAAAAATAGTTTTACTTCTTATCTAATATTTTTGCCTGCTAATTATTTTTCTTGTCTTGTTACACTGGTTAAGACCTTGGCTATAATGTTGATTCAAAATAATGAGACCAAACATCCTTAGATTTTTCCTGTTTTACGGGCTGTTTGATATTATAATAGTGTCTTGTTAGCTTTAAGTCTTTGCTAGAAGCATTTTAACAGACTGGGGGTGCCTTCTATTTATAATGTGCTGAAAATATTTATTAGGATTCAGTGTTGAATTTATAAAAAAATTCTATCTCTATTAAGATTCATTATTTTTACTTCTTACTTTTAAAATGGATTTAGAGTCATTTAAATGGATTGTCGAATTTTAAGCCAACCTCACATTCATGATACAAACTCTACTTTGTTATAATCTGTTTTCCTTTATCATTATTGATGGATTTAGGTCTATAATGATTTTGCAAGGAATTTTGATTCTATGTTTCTGAGTAATTTTTAACTCTAAGTTTATTTTCTTGTAATGTTCTTCTCAGGCTTTTGTATAAAGATTATATTTTCTCATACAGTCAATTGTGACATGTTTTCTTTTTTCTATTTTGTAAAAATGTTTGTGCAAGATTGGTGTTATTTCTTACTTTAATGTTTGATGGTATCCACCAAGAAAACTGTCTGCACCTGTTTAAAATTACCTGGGCCTGCATCCAATGAGTCTTATTATGTTATGCTTTCATTATCATTCAGTATGATTTTTTCCCTAAGTTTGTTTGATTTACTATTATGATTCATGTAATATTCATAAAGGTACTTGCCAAATATTTGGTTACTTTCTAGGTATCTTATTTCTATTGATTTCAAATATCATTCAATTATGGTCAATTTATGTGATATGATTTAAATTTTTTGATAGTTTTGAAATAAGCATGTTCTGCAGATGTAATATAGTGCTTCATACCTATTAATTAGTTAATTTCAATTTTTCGGGACCTTTCTACTCTTCCACATACCTACTCTTTTTGGACCACTCATTCTATAAATTAACAAGTAATGAGGTTTAAAGTTTCTGACTTTGTTGTGGATTTACTTGTTTCTCCCTTTAGTTCTGTCAGTTTTTGCTTTATACATTTTCAATTTAAAAAAAAATCAGAATACAGATTCAGGATTTTTTTCTCTTCTTTTTTATTTTTGTTTATTAAATACTTTTTAAAGTTTTATTCATTTTGAAAGAGAGAGACAGCGAAAGTGGGGGAGGGATAGGGAGAGAGGGAGAGAGAAAATCCCAAATAGGCTCCACGTTGTTGTGTGCAGCCCAACGCAGGGCTTGAATCCACAAACCATGAGATCATGACCTGAGGGGAAATGATGAGCCAGCTGCTTAACTGACTAAGCCATCCAGGCACCCCTGTTTTCTCTTCTTGATTAATTATCCCTTTTGTACTTATAAAGTTTTCTTTATATTTGGTGATATACCTTATCTTAAAGTCTACTCTGCCTGATTGTAAAGTAGTTCTTTCAACTTTCTTATTATTAGTATTTTCTGGGTCTATCCATCTGTGTCTTAATACTTAAAGTAGGTTTATTGTTTTTTGACCAAACTTTCTATTTCTAAATTAGAATGATTACTCAATTTATATTTAATGAAGTTATTGATATAGTCATATTTAAATGAGCCCTGTTGGTAGGTATTTTATGTTTTCAGCATATGGTCTCTGTTACTTTTATCTTTTCTTATCATTTTTGGATTAATCAAGCATTTTAAAATATATATAGTTTTTTTTTTAACTCCTAAGGTTTCTGCTATAGCTTTACATGATATTTTTCAGGTGTTATTCTAAAAATTGTAACATGAGTCTTTAACATCTCATCGTTTGCCTTTGAATTATTTTATACTATCTTGTGAACAATATAACTACATAATGACACCATAATTCTCCTACCTTTTGTGTTCTTGTTATAAACCCCACAGTGACTTATTTCCATTTTTCTTTCCAAAAACACAAAATTTTGAAAGAAATAGAAGTATGTACATACAATAAAGATAATAAAAATTGTTTAATATTCAACCACATATTTACTTGGGTCTTGTGCTCTCTATTCTCCTTTAGCATTTCTATTAGTGTAATTCTTCTTGGGATTAATTTTTTCAGCTTTTTAAAAAATGTCTATTTCCCTTCATTTTGAACTATATTTTTTGATGGAGATTTAGTTACGGTGAAAATTTTTTAAATGATTTTTTTTTCTTGCCTTCTAGCACTTTAAATATGTCAGCCCATTTTATTCTGGCTTCTATGTTTTTTATGAGTAATCAGCTGTCATTCTTATACTTGTCCAAGCTTCATAAATGTGAGGGAAGGGGTTGACTCATGCATCTCATGTTCCATCTTTTCTGAGGGGTTTCTCAGATGATTGCTTCTGTTTTGCCGGTCTTGGAGTTCTAAAAAGGCTAGCACGGTCTACTCACCAGTGTGAGAATAGAAGTGATACATTGGTTTAGTAGATTCCATTGAATACACATTCTTCTCAAGTGAACATGGATCTTTCCCCAAGATAGATCACATGTTATATCATAAAACAATTCTTAGATATTTAAAGGGCACCTGGCTGGCTCAGTCAATAGAGCATGCAACTCTTGATCCCAGGGTTGGGAGTTTGAGCCACAAATTGGTTGTAGAGATACTTTTAAAAAATAATAAAATAAAAAGAAATTTAAAAAGACTGAAATCATACAAACTACCATTTCTAACCACAATGTAATGAAACTACTAACTGGTAGAGTGAAAACTGAAAAAGTTACAAATATGTGGCAATTAAACATCACATTCTTGAACAACTATTGTGTAATAACACAACAGTTCAAAGAGGAATCAAGGAAGAAATTATAAAATACCTCAAAACAAATAAAAATAAAACACAACATACCAAAACATGGGAGATGCAGATAAAGCAGTTCTAAGAGGGAAGTGGATAGTTATAAAAACCTACATTAAAATAGAAGAAAGATCTCATAAAACAACCTTACTTTGCTCATTAAGGATGTTGGAAAAGAAAAACTAAGCCCAAAGTTATCAGAAGGGATGAAATAACAAAGATTAGAATAAAAATAAACAAAATAGAAAATGGAAAAAAATAATAGAAGAAAATCTGAACAGACCTATAATCAGTATTGAGATTGAATCTGTAATCAAACACCTACCAGCAAATAACAGCACAGGATCAGATGGTTTCACTGTTGAATTCATACCAAACATTTGAAGAAAAATTAATACCAATCTTTTGCAAAATCTTCTAAAAAATTTTAAGGAAAGGTGGAATACTTCCAAACTCATTTTATGAGTCCAGTGCTACCCTGATGCTAAAGACAAAGTCACTACAAGAAAATAAATCTAAGGTCCATAAAAAATGATTCAAAAAAAGAAAGACAACTAAGGGCAAGTGTCCTTGATGGTTATAAATGAAAAACTCCTCGAAAAAAATGAGCAAACTAAGTCCTATAACACATTAAAAAGATTATATGTCATTACCAATTGAGATTTATTTCTGGGACATAAAGATGGTTCAACATATGAAATTCAATTAATTTGACACACAACATTAACAGAATAAAGGATAAAAAATCACATGATCATCTCAACAAATGTAGAGAAAGTGTTGGACAACATTCAACACCACTTTATTATAAAAACCCTCAATGAACTAGGATTAGAAGGAAATTACCTTAACACAATAAAGGCCATATATATCGATCTTTAACTCAAGGTAAAGATTGAAAGCTTTTATTCTAAGATCAGGAACAAATCAAGGATATCTACTCTTGCTCTTCATTTAACATAGCATTAGAATTCTTAGCCAGAGAAATAAAAGGCATTAAATTTAAAGGAAGTACAAGTGCCCCTATTTTCAGGTAACATATTCTTTTATATAGAAAATTCTAAAGAGTTAAAAATATAACTAATAAAGGATTTCAATAAAGTTGTAAGATACAAACTCAACATACAAAAATCAGTTTTGTTTCTATATACTAGCAACAAAGTGAAAAAGAAATTAGGAAAATAGTCCTGTTTACAGTATCACTAAAAGAATAAAATACAAAAGAATAAACTTAAGAAGATGAGAGACTTGTCCTTTGAAAATGACAAAACATTGATGAAAGAAATTTAACAAGACACAAATGGAAAGACACTCCATGTTCATGGGCGGGAAGACACAATATTGGTTAAATGTTCATAGTATCCAATGTGGTAACACAGATTTAGTGCAGCCCAATGCCTTTTTTCCCATGGAAATAGAAATACTAATTCCAAAATTCATTTTGAGCCACAAATTGCCAACTCAGTTTTGAGAAAAGAACAAAGCTCAAGGTATGACATTTTCTGATTCCAAATATATTACAATGTTATGATACTCAAAATGATACGATGCTGCATAAAGACAGGAATATTGACCAATGGAACAGAACAGAGGGCTCAGAAATAAGTCCATGTATATATAGTTAGCTGATTGTTGACAAGAGTGCTAAGAATACACAATGGGGAAAAGATTGTCTCTTCAACGAATGGTGTTGTATAAACTAGATATCCACATGCAAAAGAATGAAACTGGACACTTATATTTCACCATACACGAATATCAACTCAAGTTGGATTAAAGCCCTAAATATAATAACCAAAACTGTAAAATTCCAGAAGAAAATATAGGGGGGAATCTACATATTGTGTAGATTAGCAATGATTTCATGGACACAACACCAAAAGCATAAGCAAGAAAAACAAAAATAAGTGGGATTAAAGTAAAAATTAAAACCTTCTGCACAGCAATGGAAACAATCAATAGAATGAAAAGACAAAATATGGATAGAAGAAATGTTTCCAGCCATATATCTGATAAGAGCTGAATATGCAAAATATACTAGGGACTCCTAAAACTCAACGGTTAAAAAACAAAACTTAATAAACTGATTTAAAAATGGCACAATGGCTTGAATAGACGTTTGTGTGAAGAAGACACACAAGTGGACAATAGGTATGTGAAAAAATGCTCCACATCACTAATCATCACAGAAATGTAAAATGGAAACCACGATGAGATACCATTTTACACCTATCAAAGATGACAATTATCAAAACAAGAAACAAGTGTTAGTGATGATGTGGAGAAATCAGATCCCTTGCATACTGGTGATAGTGCAGAATGGTATAGCCATTATGGAAAACAATGTACAGGTTCTTCAAAAAATTAAAAATAGAACTTCCATATGATCCAGCAATTCCACTTCTGATATTTAGGCAAAAGGTTTGAAATCATAATCTCAAGGGGATATTATTATTGCTATGTTTATTATAGCACTGCTGGCATGCCTCATTTTATTGTGCTTCACTTTATTTTATTTAGCAGATACTGTGTTTTGTTTTTTTTTTTGCAAATTGAAGCCTTCTGGCAACCCTGTGTACAACAAGTCTACTGGTGATATTTTTCCAATAGTATTTGCTCACTTTATGTCTCTGTGACATTTTGGTAATTATCACAATATTTCTAACTTTATTATTATTATATTCTTCATGGTGATCTTTGATCAGTTATTACATCTCACTGAAAGCTCAGATAATGGTTAGAATTTTTTTAGCAATAAAGTATTATTGGATTAATGTATGTACATTTTAGACATAATGCTATTACATACTTAATATACTACAGTATAGTATAAACATAATTTTTATATGCAATAAGAAATGAAAAAATTAATTTGACTTTATTGTGACATTAACTTTATTGCCATGGTCTGGGACTGAACCTGCAATATTTTTGACGTATGCCTTAATTCCCAATAGCCAAAATGTGGAAGCAACATAAATGTCCATTGACAGGTAAATGGATTACAAAAACATGTGCATACAATTGGATACAAGTCAGCCTTAAACAAGAAGGAAATTCTGAGATTTGCCACAACATGGTTCAACTTTGAATAACCAGTCACAGAAAGACAAATTCTGAATGATGCTATTTACATGGGGTCTCTAAATTAGTCAAATGCATAGCATCAGTGATTAGAATGGTGGTTGCCAGAGGCTAGAGGGTAAGATGGGAAGTTCCTAACCATCAGGCATAGTCAAACAAGATGAATAAGCTTGAGAGATCTGCTGTACAAGCTTGTATCTATGATCAACAATTCTATACACATCAAAATTCTTAATGGATCTCATATATAAGTGTTCTTTCCACATTAAACTAAAAAATAGACCAATAATTCAATATATAAATGAGAAAAAGGCATGAGGAAATATTTCACAGTAGTAGAAATATAGCTGAACCTGAAGCAAGTGAATAGATTCTCAACTTCATGCATAACAGGAATGCAAATATAAACTTCATTAAGTTTTTAATTCACACAAAGATTTTTAAATGTCAACAGTGACATGTACTGTTTGATATATACTGTTTCGTGATGTTTTGGAGAAACATTGCCAGTCATATATTGCAATGGGCAGCTACTTGACAATATGAAGAATGCAAATATGTAAAATCTATGATCTATAGTTCATCCATATATTTAATGGGTACAAAGTTATTGACCACCACATTGTTTTCAGTAGAAAAGTTGGAAACAACCCAAACATTCATCAATATAAAGAGTAGACAAATAGGGGTGCCTGGCTGGCTTAGTCGGTTAAGAGTCTGACTTTGGCTCAGGTCTTGATCTCACAGTTCCTGAGTTCTAGCCCCATGTTGGGCTTGCTGCTGTCAATGCAGAGCTTGCTTTGGATCTTCTGTCTCCCTCCCTCTCTCCCACTCTGCCACTTTCCCATGCTCACTTGCTCACTCTCTCTCTCTCTCTCTCTCAAAAATAAAAATAAACATAAAAAAAAGACAAATTGTGATACGTCCACAGAGAGGAATATTATGCAGCTATAAAATGTGACAAAAGCACTCTAAGTACTTTTATGGAATTAGTTCCATGAGATCTAATTTATTAAAACTAGTTTTGATTTTTTGCATATATTGTGAGGAAGGAATAAAACTTATTTCCATCTTAAAAAGTCAATTGTTCTAGCATTATCTATTTTTATTTTGAGATATAGTCTTCCTAGATAATAGTGCATAAAACACAATATAAGGAATAATAATAAAGTGTGTGTGATCTGTGTAACCAACTCCAAGGTGAGAAAAATACATTATTTTCAGCATCCCAGAAATTCCTCATACATCTATCCTTTCCCCCACATGAAACATTTTGACATTTATGATAATTATTACATTGCTTTTCTTTATAATTTTTCCACTTATAAAAGTCTATAAACATATTTTTTACTCAATTTTGGGTTTGATGCAAATTGAGCTGTACTACTGTATTACTTACCATTTTAGGTATTGCATTATGTTTGTGAGAATTATGTTTGTGAGAAGTAAGCATCATTATGTGCAGCTATCATTATTTCATTTGTACTACTGCGTAGTATTCAATTATATGAGTATCTCCTAATTTGTTCATTCTACTATTGACAGATATTTGTAATTTTTCTTCCAATCGAGAATGATTATAAGTAGAATATACTGCCTGGTGAACATATGTGAGAGTCATTTTGCTCTGTATACCTAGATAGGACATTGCTATAGTTCAAGTATTTAAATTTTAGTATGTAATGCTAATAAAATATTTTCCAATGTAGTTGAGCAACTTAAACTTGACTAGTCATGAATGAGATTCTCCATTGCTTCAAAATTTTACTAACAACTGGTATCATCAGAGGTTTTAGTAATTGCCAATCTGGTGTGTATGCAATACTGTCTCATTGAGACTTTAATTGAAATTTGTCTGATTACTAATGAATGCATGTTCTTAGTTATTTTCATATATTTTCATATATTTACTGATGTTTTCAGATATTTTCTGATATTTTCACATATTTACTGGTCAATGCTATTTCCTTGTTTGTAAAGTCTAGTAAAATTTGTATTTAAAATTTGTAATTAATGCTTCATTGTAGTTTGTGTTTGTTCATATAATATACACAACCTTATTTAGCTAAGTATGTTGCAAACATCGTCTCCCCACTTTCTTTCTTTATTATATTTGCTTAGACAATAAAAATTTATTTTGTCACATTTCTAGAAGCTAGACATCCACGGTCAACGTGTCAGCAGGTTTGTCGTCTCCTGAGACCCCTTTCCATGGTTTGCAGATCGTCACCTTCTTCCTGTATCCTCACATGCTCATTTCTAAGTCTGTTCTAAATTGTTTAAAAATTTATTTCAGCAGAGTTAACATACAGTGTTATATTACTTTTAGTTGTACTATGTAGTTATTCAACAATTCTATACATTACTTATTGCACATCCTTATAAGTGTACTCTTTAATTCCCATCACCTATTTCACACATCCCCCCATCTACCTCCCCTCTGGTAATCATGTTTGTTCTCTGTAGTTAAGAATCAACTTGAGAATATAAACATATTGTCTTATTTATCTTCTAAATAGTTTTGCATTTTATGTATTGGCCATTTTTCTGTCTTGAGCTTACTTTTATAGCATTTGTAAAAATTGACGTATAATTCATGTAACATATAATTCAACATTTGAAAGTGTACACTTTATCAGTTTTTAGTATATTCCCTATGTTGTGTAACCCTCATCAGTATCTAATTCCAGAACATTTCCATTACTCCATAAAGAACCCATACTTACTAGAAGTTAGTGCCTATCAGTCATTCCTTCTACCTCCTGACAATCACTATTTGGCTTTTCAGTCTCTGGATTTGCCTAATCTAGAATTTTCATATAAATGTTATCATAACATAGGGGCACCTGGGTGGCTCAGTCAGTTGAGCGTCCTACTCTTGATTTCGACTCAGGTCGTAATCTCATAATTCATGAGATTGAGCCCCAAGTTGGGCTCTGCGTTCATAGCATGGGGCCTGCTTGAGATTCTCTCTCCTTCTCTCTCCACCCTTCCCCCACTTGTGTTCGCTCACTGTCTCTCAAAATAAATAAATAAACATTAAAAAAATGTTATCATAAAATAGAAGACATTGGACAATGATAGATCTTCTAGATTTGCTTCCAGATACCAGGAATATTTTGGAGCTTTTCAAAACTTTAGGGGAAATCTCATTCCACAGCCTTCCCCTGTATTAATTTCTAGGGCTACCATAATAAAATACCATAGACTGTGTGACTTAAGCAACAGAAATTTATTTTTTTAATTATTTTTTAATGTTTATTTATTTACACTGAGAGAGAGAAAAGGAGAGAGAGAATCCTAAGCAGGCCCCACACTGTCAGCTCAGAGCTGGATGTGGGGCTCGAACCCATGAACTGTGAGATCATGACCTGAACAGAAACCAAGAGTCAGGCACTTAACTGACTGAGCCACCCAGGCACCCTAAGCAACAGAAATTTATTTTCTCACAGTTCTGGATGCTACAAGTCCTAGATCACGGTGTTGGAAGGTTTGATTTCCCCTAAGGTCTCTCTCCTTGGCTTGAAGATGGATTCTTTTTTGTTGTTGTTGTGTCTTCGCATGGCCTTTGTCTCTGCACATGCATCCCTTGTTTCTCTCCCTGTCTTCAAATAGAGTCATATTCCAAGGTATTGACTGTTAGGGCTTCCACAGACAAGTTTGGGGGAGAGAAGGCATAATTACTTCCCAAGACTTCCCGAACTTTTTGGTTAGTCTATTGTTTATCCCACCTGTTACCTATCATTTATTATCTCAGGTGGAGGGAGCCTAACACTATCTTAGTCTGTAAATGTTTCCAGGAAATGCTGTTCCCTGCCCTGCAAGTAGCTTTAACACTAGACCAGTTACAGTCAAGTCACTAACATAAAGACAAACATTGAAGCCAGTTTTCCAAGAATACACTGATAAGGTCAGATCCAATAATTAATTGCAATGATTTTTGAATGAAGTTTGTTCTGTTTCTTTTGATACTGGGAAAGTGGACAGTTATTTTCATGGCTACCATTCAGTAGGGAGGCCAGGGATGGGAAAAGGGAAGTTAGAATACCACAAAACTTGCAGTTCTTACAGAGAATAAGTCTTTATTGTGAGGAGGGGAAGCATTTTCCAGGTTGTTATAAACTTTGGTCAATTACCAGATTCCAAAAAATTTGATTATGATGGTTTTGTCGTGTTTTTTCTTGCTTTTATGGATGGTAGAATTTTGGATTTTTATTCTGACATTTTTTAAAATTTCAACCTGGAATTGATTTTTTCATATTGTATGAAGTGATAGTCCTGTTTCACATGATTCATAAATTGTCTCCATATGAATTTCTTGTAAAGTCCATCCTTTTTCACTCTTATGTAGGGCCACCTCTTTCATACATCAATTGTCTGTATATAGGTTAGTTAGTTTATAGGATTTTTATTTTGCCTAGATGGCGTATTAGCCCATCCTTGTCCAAATATCAAGGTTTTTTTTTAAAGTTATTTTACTTTCTAATAAATATATATATTTAAACTATTAAAGCAACTTATTCAACCCTTTTATTTTCTTTCTGGAGGTACTTGGCTATTCTTGACCCTTTCTATTCCCATACAAGATATAAAATCAGGTGTGAAGTCCCACAGTACAATTTGTGAGATTTTTATTGCAGTTATATTCAATCTAAAATTGATGTGTTAATTGACATATTTAAAATGTACATCTGTACAATTCAGGGAATCTTTAATTCCACCTTTTAAATTTTGTAATTGTACTCAAAAATGCCTTATGATGCTTAGATATATTTATTCTTATTTCATATTTTGACATTTTGAAAAACGGTATGTTTTAATTTTTTTGGTGACTGACATTGATTATTTAAAGTTAATGTTTTAGCCAACAATCCTACTGAACTACCTTGCCTTTTAGCTAATTGTTTTATTAATGCTAAAATATTTATCAGGTGATTCTTTTTTAATTTTTTTACATACACAATTGTGGTAGGCAGAAATATGCCCCTTTCCTGCAAAGTCCACATCCTAATCACTAGGATGATGAGATTATCTTTTTTAAAAATGTTTATTTATTTTTGAGAAATAGAGAGCATGGGAAGTGCAAAGAGAGAGGGGGACACAGAATCCGAAGCAGGCTACGGAAGCCCCTATGCGGGGCTCAGACCCACAAACCATGAGATCATGACCTGAGCCAAAGTCAGATACCTAACCAACTCAGCCACCCAGGCACCCCAGAGATTATCTTGAAGTATCCAGGAGGTCCACATGTAATCACACAAGCCCTTAAAAGCGAAAAACAAAGGCATAAGAAGAAATAAAAGAGATCCAAGTCATGGGAAGTATTCAACACATTATATTTGTCTTGTCTAGCAAGGGATTCCCATGTCATCAAAATACAGCATATGTAGCACGTCCATTCTACCACCACAAGGAAGTGAGTTCTTTCAAGAATAAGTGAACTTTGCAGAGAAACCTGAGCTCCAGATGAGAAATGAACCCATGGCCAGTATTTTGATTTTAGCCATCTGAGATCCTAAGCAGAGAATCTAGCCATGTTTTCTTCTAAGAGTTTTATAATTTTAGTTCTTACAGTTAGGCCCTTGATCTCTTTTGTGTTGGTATTTGTACAGCATGTACGTTACGGTTCCAACTTTATTCTTTTGCATGTGGATATCCAATTTCCCCAGCGCCATTTGTTGAAAGGACTATCCTTTCTTTCACTAATGGTCTTCTACCCTTGTTCTTACCTTATTTTTCTTTTCTGCTTTAATGTTGTTATTCCTTCCAGTATAATGTTGAGTATCAGAGCGATCTTCAAACTTTCACTATTATGTTTGACGTTGGTTGTAGTTTTGGTTGTTGTGGGGATTATACATATTTTTGATCAGAGTAAGAGTGACTCCTTTTATGCCTAGTTTACTAAGCTTTAACACGATCTCATGTTAGATTTTATCAGATGCTTTTTCTGCATATTCTAAAATTATCATATGATTTTCTCCTTTAATTGCCTAATGTAAATACTATACTAAACTGATTATCCAATATTAGACCAACATTATATTTCTCAGATAAATTCCATATCATGATGTAGTATACATTTTAGAAGTTACTGTTTTTGGTTTGCATTTTGTTTAGGATTTTTAGCTTAAAAGAATGACCTCTAAATTTTCCTTTATTACAATGCCATTGATAGATTTTGGATCAAGATTATTTATCTTAATAAAAAGATTTGATGCTTATACTCTCTTCTAGAGTCTGGAAGAATTTCTCTAATGTTATAATTGTTCCTTTGTGAACATTTGGTATGTTTTCTTAGTGGGAAGATTTGTTATTAATATAATTTCATTTTTTTCATGTTCAAAGTACTAATATATTCAGATTTTCAAATTTTGGGAGTCAATTTTGTTGCTATATTATCTTATGAATGTATTTCATTTAACTTTCCAAATGTATTAACATGAAGTTAATATTATCTTTTAAAGTATTAATGTCTAAAACCATCTTTAATTTTGTTAAGTTCTGATCTTTTTAATTCTTGATATTCATTATTTGTGCCTTCCATCTTTTTTTTTTATTTTCCTACTCAACCTTGCCAGGGGATAAAGTTTTATTGATCTTTTCAAAGAACCCACTTTTTCTGAATATATCAGTGTCATATCTGGTTTTTATTTTTATTAATTTCTGCTCCTATACTTCTTTTATTTTTACCTTCTCTAAGTTCATTGTATTTTTCCTTTTGAAATGTATTGATATGCATTAATTTATATGCATAATTCATTTTCAGGCTTTTCCTTTTTCTGGTATGGACATTCAATATTACAAAATCTCTTCTTTATATTGCTTCATTTATATCCAATCACACTTGTTAAATTATGTTCTCATTATTGATCATTTTAACATATTTTCTAATGTCTATTATTTAAAATCTGGACCTATGTTGTTTAAAAACTGGAGTTCTAGTTTTCAAATATGATGTTTATCTAGTCATCTAAAAATTGATTTTTAACTTAAATGCATTGTGGTCAGAAAATGTGTTCTGTGATGTTTGCCATATGAAATTTTGATGGAATTTGTCTTATAATCTAGTATACAGTAAATTTTTATAAATGTCTCATGAACATCTTGCAGAGTGCATATTCTGCTGCAGTTAAACACAATAATCTATGCGTGCACATAGGTTCAAATTTTTAGTTTTGTTTTTCAAATCTTTTATAGCCTTAATTATGTATTTTCTACTTGTTCTATCAATGACTGAGAAAATTATTTGTATGTCTGGGTATGGCATGTGTATGATCAAAATACACTTCTCACAGAACTGTGGGCAAATTATCCTAATGTCTCATCTGATTCTTGTTTTGTTTTAGGGATTGTTTTTATATTTCCATTATGGAATTTAAAACATTTTCCTTTAATTATTTTAAAGTTTCATCCAAATGTTTCAGATTTTGAAACTTTAAAAAAAATTCTTCTTAGACTTCTCATTTGGACACTTAGTCATTCTTTTATTCAGATGTATTTTGCACTATTTATTTTCTTCCTCTTCAATGTCTGTTTTGATCTCTATTGAAAGGGTACTGGAATTATAATACTCATTTTATGTATTTCACTTTTTTTCTTCTCATCTTTTCATACTTTTACATTACATTCCTGGAAGATACCTCAATTTAATCTTACAGTTATTAATTTTATCTTCAGCTTGGGTCATTCTGCTATTCAGCCAAAATATTGAGATTTTATTTCAATAAAATTTTAGAAATTAAAAATGACTGCTATTTTTAGAAATTAAAAATGACTGCTTCAGAGATTTGAGAAAATACAGCATTATAAAATGTAGAGTCAACAATGAGGTATTAATTTCAATATTAGTATTAATAGGAAAAGAGAAACTATTATATTAAGGTTGTGTACTCTGTTCAATTTGCAGAATTTTGACATTTTGTTTCTTCAACTGTTGATTATTACTGATTGTATATGCATATTTGTATATAATGGTTAAGATTAATCAGACTGTGGTCACCTGGCTGGCTTAGTCCATAGAGCATGTGACTTTTGATCTTGTGGTGAGATCTACCACATTGGTGGTAGAGTTCTCATTAAAAAACAAAACAAACAAACAAAAAAACGATTTATCTGACTGACTACTTAGATATAAATGATTCCCCTTTTCTTTTGTCTTGAATGCAGGTTAGAATTAAGAGGACACCCTTAGTTTGGGTACTTGTTGAGGTGCATATTTTAGTTACCAGGATTTCTTTAGAGTTTAGTTTCCTGGTCTTCTGAATTTAGGGAATCCATGTCTTTTGTGGTGGCTGACAAGAATTAAAGTACTACTCATCTTCTTGTGTAAATAGTCATGTTTTAGAGTGTTCTACTTCTATTTTTATTCTGGGGTCAAAACACTGATAACAGCTACTGTAAGAAAGAAGGAATGAAATGTTTCCACTGTTCTTTAATTACATGGGAAGTACCTATTGTGATTTTTCTTATAGTTATATACAGGTTCTGCTAGCAGCAATAATTATTTGTAGGTACCCTTCTCTCTCTTTATGAGATAGAAGGTTCTTCAGCATTTTTTAGTTTTCTTATTAATCTGTTCCTAATTTTTTTGTACCTTTTAAAATTTCTTCTCTCTTCTTGTCTGTTAGAGACTTGCTTTCCTTTTTAGCATGAATGTTGGAGTTGTAATAGTCTATTATTTTAATGGATTTTGAGAGGATGTTAAAGTGACTATATGTTTTATGTTATCATTATTGAATTGAATTTCCTATTTATGTTATTAATATTTTAATTTTAAAAGCCACATGAACTCACTGTGACAAGTAGAATAATTTTTAAAATGCATAAATTAAATCTTAACCAAACTCTCTGCTTGTGTGGGAAGTTAATATAGGAGGCTTGGCTTTTATCCTTTAAAAGACCTGTTTAATTTTTCACAGAGCTAGAACAAACAGTTCTAAAATTTGTATGCAACCATGAAAGACCTCGAATAGCCAAATTAATGTTGAAGAAAAACCCAAAGCTGAAGGCATCACAATTCTGGACTTCAAGCTGTATATACAAAGTTGTAATCATCAAGACAGGATGGTACTGACACAAAAACAGACACATAGATCAATGGAACAGAATAGAGAACCCAGAAACAGACCCACAAATGTATGGCCAATTAATCTTTGACAAAGCAGTAAAGAGTATCCAATGGAAAAAAGACAGTCTCTTCAGCAAATGGTGTTGGGAAAACTGGACAGTGACATGCAGAAGAATGAACCTGGACTACTTTCTTACACCATACACAAAAATAAACTCAAAATGGATGAAAGACCTAAACATAAGATAGGAAACTATCAAAATCCTACAGGAGAAAACAAGCAACAACCTCTTTGACCTCAGCCACAGCAGTTTCTTACCAGATATGTCTCCAGAGGCAAAGGAAACAAAAGCAAAAATGAACTATTGGGACCACATCAAGATAAAAAGCTTCTGCACAGTGAAGGAAACAATCAACAAACAAAAAGGCTATCTTCAGAATGGGAGGAGATATTTGCAAATGACATATTGGATAAAGGGTTGGTAACTAAAATCTGAAGAAGTTATCAAACTCAACACCCAAAAAACAAGTAATCCAGTAAAGAAATGGGTAGAAGACATGAATAGACACTTTTCCAAAGAAGACGTCCAGATGGCTAACAGACAGGTGAAAAGATGCTCAATATCACTTATCATAAGAGAAATACAAATCAAAACCACAATGAGATACTACCTCACACCTGTCAGAGTGGTGAAAATTAACTCAGGAAAGAACAGATTTTGGCAAGGACATGGAAAAAGGGGAACACTTTTGAACTGTTGGTGGGAATTCAAACTGGGTGCAGCCACTCTGGAGAACAGTATGGAGGTTCCTCAAAAAATAAAACTAGAGTTATCCCTTGACCCATCAATTGCACTCCTATGTGTTTAGCCAAAGGACACAAAAATTCTGATTCAAAGAGGCACATGCACCCCAATGTTTATAGTAGCTCTATCAACAATAGCCAAATTATGGAAAGAGCCCAAATACCCATCGACTAATGAATGGATAAAGAAGCTGTGGTATGTGTACACACACACACACACACACACACACACACAATGGGATATTACTTGGTAATGAAATAGAATGAAATCTTGCTATTTGACACAACATCGATGGAACTGGAATGTATCGTTCTAAGTGAAATAAGTAGGTGGAAAAAGACAAATATCAAATGATTTCATTCCTATGTGGAATTTAAGAAAAACAACAGATGAACATTGGGGAAGGGAACGAAAAATAAGATAAAAACAGAGGGAGGAAAACCATAAGACACTCTCAAATACAGAGAACAAACTGAGGTTTGCTAGAAGGGTGGTGGGTCAGGGGGATGGGCTAAATGGGTGATGGACATTAAGAAGGGCACTTTTTGGGATGAATACTGGTTGTTATATGTAAGTGATGAATCACTAAATTCTATTCCTAGAACCATTATTACACTATATGTTAACTAACTTGGATTTAAATAAAAGACAAAAATTAAGAAAATAAAAGGCCTGTTTAAATGGTTGACCCTGGGCCTTCATCTTAGAACTTGGATTTGGAGAAAGTTCCCAGTATTCAAGTGATAAAAGTGGCTTACTGTGTCTACACTCCTAGCAAATCTTCCAACCTGGGAGTGCTCTTTGGGACTCCTGACACACTGCTCTAATTTATATCTATCCTCTTGAATTAAACAAGTATCATTCTCTACACTCTTCTCCTCAAAGCTACAATTCATGTTTTGTGCAAACCACTGCAATAAATGCCCATCCCCATATGTGGCTTTGAGGAGAAGAGTGTAGAGAACACTGACTGGTAGGGAGGATGTGAGTCAGGGAAAAAAGAAGGCAAATAAAGGTGTATTATTTTAGCACATTACGACTATAGTAAACTGACACTGAAAACTTCTGGGGAACTAGTGGAGGCAGTGTAGAGCCTATCTCAGAGTTATCTCACCCTGGGGGCCAAGGAAGCTGTGAAGGTTATGCTGCAATTACCCATCATTAGTTAAAGGCTGATCTGTAAGGCATTAACACTTAGGCAGTCCTGGCTTACCCTACCTGAAGATGAAGCAGAAGGGTGGAGAGCTGTAAATGCTTACATTAGTATGCTATCATTATTTACTTGAATAGTAAGTTGCTTAGGGGATATAAGCTGATACAAATACCTTCTACTCCGAGGATTATGCTATATATAGTGTTTGCACTTTGTTTTAGACAAATATAGAACCATTTGTTCTTAATAATATTTGCATAATATTCCATAGCATAGAGGTGCCATAAACGTGCTCAGTGATACCTCTTTTGGTGGACATTTGTTCAAGCCCCCACTCCCTGCTAAAATGTTTACAATAAAAGCTGAAATATAACTTCTTGAGCACATATACTTTCAGAAAAGCACTTTTATTTCTCTAAGATTGATTCACAAAGGAAGGTTTAAGAGGTCATAGGCTATATGCATATTTTTCATTGACATTTCCAGAACAATTTTTGGAAAAAGTTTACTATATACTTTGTATACATATCTATACTACTATTGAATGTTCTCATTCTAGTTTTTAAAAAGTGTAGAAAATAATAACTCATCTTTAATTTGAAATACCCCGCTAATTAGTAAGTCTAAGTATTTTTTCTTTTTTCCAGCTATACTGAAGTAAAAGGAACAAAACTTGTAAATATACTAAAGGTATAAAACAATAATGTTGTTGATATAAATGTACATTGTGAAATGATTAACACAATCAAGCCAATTAACCAGACCATTATATCTTTTAGTTACCATTGTGTGTGTGTGTGTGTGTGTGTGTGCACACGTGTGTTGAGAACACTTAAGATCTACTCAGCAAATTTTACTTACACAGTACAGTATTTTTAAAAAAATTTTTTAAACATTTATTTGTTTTTGAGGGAGAGAGAGAAAAGAGAGGGAGAAAGAACATGAGCGGGGTAGGGGCAGAAAGAGGGAGACAGAAGATCCGAAGCAGGCTCCACACTGAGCGCAAAGCCCAATGCAGGGCTGGAACCCATGACCATGAGGTCATGACCTGAGCTGAAATGAAGTGTCAGCTGCTTAACTGACTGAGCCACCCAAGCACTACCACAATATAGTATTGTTAAGTGCACATTAGATTTCCAGGTCTATGGAGTCACTATTCTGTACATTAGATCTCCAGAACTTATATCTCTTGCATAATTGAAACTCTGTACTCTTTGACCAACATCTCCCCATTTCCCATTTCCCCATGCCTGGCAACCACCATTCTACTCTATACTTATATGAATTTTGACTGTTTTAGGTTCCACATAACTGAGATGATACAGTATTTTTGTTTCTGCATCTGGCTTATTTTACTTAGCTTAATGTCCTTCAAATTTATCTGTGTTGTCACAAGTGAGAATATTATCCTTTCTAAAGGCTGAATAATATTCCATTGTGTGTGTATGTGTAAGTTATCAGACTTTTTTATGTATTCATACATTGGTGGACATTGAGGCTGTTTCCATGTTTTGCCTATTGTCAGTAATACTGCAATGAGCATAAGAGTGTAAATGTGTATCCTGTTCTCATTTCTTTTGGATATATACCCAGAAGTGGAATTCCTGCATCATGTGGTATTTCTATTTTTAATTTTTTGAGAAACCTCCATAATGTTTTCTGTAGTGGCTGCAACAACTTATATTCTCACAAACAGTATACAAGAGTTCCCTTTTTCCACATCTTTGCTAAAACTTTAAATTTTTTGTCGTTTTCATGATTGCCTTTCTAAACAGTGTGATGTAATATCTCATTGTGGTTTTCATTGGCATTATTCTGATGACTAGTGATGTGAACAACTTTTCATGTATCTGATGGCCATCTGTATGGCTTCTTCAGAAAAATGTCTACTGAGGCCCTCTGCTCTTTTTTCTTTTTTTTCCTTTTCTTAATGTTTATTTATTTTTGACAGAGAGAGAGAGAGAGAGAGAAAGAGCATGAGCAGGAGAGGGGGCGGACACAGAATACAAAGCAGGCTCCAGGCTCCAAGCTATCAGCATAGAGCCCATCACAAGGCTTGAACTCGTGAATTGTGAGATCATGACCAGAGCCGAAGTCGGATGCTTAAACAACTGAAGCACCCAGGCACCACCTCTTCTGCTCTTTTTCCAATTGGATTATTTTTTTGCTGTTGAGTTTATGGGTTGTTTATATATTTTGGATATTAAACCCTTATCAGATATATGATTTGTAAATCTTTCTACCATTTCATTGGTTCCCTTTTCATTTTGTTGATTATTTATTTTGCTGTGCAAAACCTCTTTAGTTTGATTTGGCCCCTTTATTAATTTTTGTTTTTAGTGCTTGTGCTTTTGGCTTGTGCTTTGGCAAAAAATCTCTGCCAAGACCAACATCAAGAAGGTTTTTCCTATTTTCTTCCAGAAGTTTTACTCTTTCAGATTTTATCTTTAACTCTTTAATCTATATCAAGTTAATCTTTCCAATGGTGCAATCTAAGAGTACAATTTCATTTTTCTGCATGTGATTAGTTTTCCTAGCATCATTTAGTGAAGAGACTATCCATTCCCTATTAAATATTCTTGGAGACCTTGTCAAATATTAGTTAACCATATATCAAGGATGTATTTCTGGTGACTTTTTTTTTTTGTTCTATTTTTCTGTGTGTCTATTTCTAGGTCAGTACCATATTGTTTTGATTAGTATAGCTTTGTAACATAGTTTGAAATCAAGAAATATGAAATCAAGAATGAGATAGAAATCTAGTCCTATTATTCGTTTTCAACATTTCTTTGCTTTGTCTTTTTAGGGTCTTTTGTGTTTCCACCTGATTATAAGATTTTTTTTTCTATTTCTCTAAAGAGCGTCATTGAAATTTTGGTAGGAATTGCATTGAATATGTGGATAACTTTGGGTAGTATGGACATTTTAACATTAACTCTTCCAACCCATGAACATCATATGTGTTTACATTTGTCTGTGCTTTATTTTCTTAATGTTAGTTTATTTTGAGAGAGAGTGTGTAAGTGAGGGAGGGGCAGAAAGGGAGAGAGAGAATCCCAAGCAGGCTGCACACTCAGCACAGAGCCCTACATGGGTCTTGATTTCATGACCACAGGGTCATGACCTGAGCCGAGATCAAGAATTATAGTCTCAACTGACTGAGCCACCCAGGATCCCTTGTCTGTGCCTTCTTTAATTTCCTACAGCAATTTTCTGTAATTTCCAGTATACAGTTCTTTCACCTATTTGATTAAATTTACCACTAAGTATTTGACTGTTGTTGCTCTTATAAGTGGAACTGTTTCTGGATTTGCTTTTTGGATAGTTGATTGTGTATATACACAAAATTGATTTTTTTTTTAAGTTTACTTATTTATTTGGAGAGAAAGAGAGAGAGAATGAGTTGAGGAGTGACAGACAGAGAGAGAGAAGAGAGAATATCCCAAGCAGACTCTGCACTGTTAGCACAGAGCCTAATGTGGAGCTAGATCTCCCGAACCGTGAGATCATGACCTGAGCTGAGATCAAGAGTTGGATGCTTAACTGACTGAGTCACCCAGGTACCCCTCTGAATGCCCTGGATTTTTTTGTTGATTATATATGCCAAAATATACTGAGTATGTGTTTTAGTTATAACAGTTTGTTGTTGTTGTTGTTGAGTATTTAGAGTTTTCTGCATATGTGATGATGTTATCTGCAAACAGATAATTTTACCTCTTTTTTCTGAATAAGATGGCTTTTACTTAATTTTCTTGTCTAATTGCTTAGCTGGAGTCTCTAGTACTGTACTGAGTAAAAGTGGTTAGAGTGGGCATCTTTATTTTGTTTTAAATCTTGGAGGAAAAGCTTTCAGGTTTTCCCCATTGATTATGATGTTACTGCTTGGATCTGCATATATGGTCTCCATTAAGTTCAGGTAAATTCCTTTGATACCTATTTTATTGACAGTGTTTTAGCATGAATTGATGTTGAACTTTGCCAAATGCTTTTCCTGCATCTATTATGATGATCATGTATTTTTTATCCTTCATTTTGTTAATGTAATATGTCACAGTTAATGATTTGTATATGTAGTCATACTTGCATGCCAAGGATAAATCATCCTTGGCCATAGCATATACTTCAACGTGCACTTGAGTTTGGTTTGAATATATTTAATTGTGGATGTTTCCGTGTATGTTCATCTGAAATATTGGCCTATGGTGTTCTTTTCCTGTAATGTCTTTGTATGGCTTTATTATTGTTAAGATTCTGGCCTCTGTAAATGAGTTTGAATGGCTTCCTTCTTCTATTTCTTTGAAAAGTTCATTAATATTTAGGGGCTCCTGGCTGGATCAGTCGATAGAGCATATGCAACTGGTAATCTTAAGGTTGTAAATGCAAGCCTCACATTGTGTGTAGAGATTATGTTAAAAATAAAATCTTAAAATAAAAAGAATATTTAGAATTTAGTAGAATTCACCTGTGGTGTCTTCTAGTGCTGTGTTTTTCTTTGTTGAGAGGCTTTTTATCACAGAGTCAATCTTCTTATGTGCTATTGGTCTGTTCAGGCTTTCTAATTCTTCTTTATTCAACTATGGTAAATTGTATGCTTCTAGGAACTTATTCATCTTTTGTAGGTTTTCAAATGTGTTGATATATGATTGTTTATAATAGTTCCTTATGGTAAGTTTTAATTCTGAGGCATCCATATGAATGTCTCCTTTTTCACTTCTGATATTTTATTTGAGTCTTCTTTCTTCTCTCCCTCCATTTTTTCCTGCACAGGGGAAATCATGGCAGAAGTGAGTTCTTTTGGCACTGAGTTGTTACTGGTATGGGGCATAGGATGATGCAGGTGAAATCTTCCTACCCATTCTATGAATGTCTGGGTATGGTATTCTTGCACTGCCTTCTGTAGAAGTTGTTCCATTACCTCTTATCTTCATTGTAGCCAATTAAATTTTGGTTTACATTGATACCTGAAATTTCAATACTGTATGGTATATGCTAGTCCTTCCCTATTCATATATATATATATATATATATATATATATATATATATATATA